>NC_090765.1:46134299-46149299 GCF_036898095.1 Palaemon carinicauda | reverse complement strand
CCTTCACCACAACCCCATTCCTCTAATTCCTCTTAAAGGGAAGAAGAAGAAGCTCTGTTTGTTTACAAACGCTATTTGGAACGCTCTGCTCATTTTGTGATTTTGAGTCGGTTTTCCGAGGGTTTTCTTATGAATTTGGACTACAACTTGTGAGTAAGATGCCAGTGAACTAATTAGTGTTCAAGTGAACTAGTTTGTGTCATAGTTTATATTATTAGACGTAGTTTGCCTCGATACACCTCCAAGGAATCGCCAAGCCGGAGGTTTCATGTCGCCTGAGGCGATATGACGTCATCATAGAAAACTGAGCGTTTTCTACCAGCTACGATGGCCAACAACTTTCCAATGGCTGCCAGACTTAAACCAAAGACTACAGTTGGTTTAAAATTTTCGTGTTCCCCTAATTATGAGTCGGCATGTGATGTCATATTTAATAAGTTAAAAATAAGTGAAAAAGACATACGAGGGTTTCAGAACATACCAAATAACAGAGTGGCTGTGAAATTTATTGAGGAGAAGGTTTTTGATGTCTTTATACGAGAGTACGAAGACAAAGTGATTCATTTCGGTAATGGTGAAAAGGCCCAAGTAGTAAATTTGAGTAGTGTATATACCTATGTATCAATACGTTATGCACACTTTGATATAGAAGACTCCCTTTTAATTAGTGTACTCGAACAGTATGGGAAAGTTCTTCATCTCCGACATAATACCTTTTCTCATGGGAGAGCAAATGGTCTAGAAAATGGAACACGCACTGTGAAAATGGAAATAAAGAAAAATATCCCATCCTCCATAAATATTTGTGGTTATAATGTTGTGTTTTTATATAATGGTCAGAAAAAGACGTGTTACAAGTGCGGAAGAGACTCTCATATGGCAGTTAACTGTAATATGGATAGTGAGCCTAAGTTAAATATTTTTAATTTGAATGATTTCCCAGCAATGCCCGGCAAGGATTCTGATAAGGGTCGGATATCGGAAGAAGATGGTACTCCTGATGTTCAACTGGCAACAGGTAATGAAGCAAATGTGGAGCAACCATGTGATGGAAAGAGTATTGAAAATGATAAAGAAGAATCCAGCAACCACGGAGAGGACCAGATAGGCGACTTATGCGAAGCAGTAGGAGAACAACTAGTGACCATTCCGTCATCCAAGAATGTTGATGATGTTGCTGTTCATCAACACTCAGTCGAAATAGAAGGTCGATCATGTGACCTGGAGGGTCATGTTCCAGGTAATGGTGATAATTTAACAGATACCGACAGTGATAGTGACATCTTTGCAATAAAAAGTGCACCTGAAGGAGCTTCTCAAGTTACCGAAATAACTGAGGATAAGGGGCTTCCATCACAAGATGAACCTCGTATTCCTTACACAGTTGAAAGTCTCTTTCCCGTTGAAGATGATGTAAATGAAGAACCGGGAAATCTTAAGGAAATCAATATAGCGGTTTCAGTGCATAGGGATGATGAATCAGTGGATGGTGCTACTGAAGAACGTGACATGGATATAGAGGTAAATAAAGTCAGTGATATTGAAGACGATTTGAAAAATTATGATAAAGGCTCAGACGTGATGCCAAAAGGCCAGTGGAACATAGATTTAGATACTGTAGGTAAATTAAAGTTAATTAGAGGAAAATCCAATAAAGAAAAAAGGAAGGAAGAAAAAATGAATGGAAAAGATAGGTTGTCAAAGAAAAAGAAAAAGTAATTGTTTCAGTGTTCGTTGTTGTAATGGCTCTTTCTGTTGCCACTTTAAATATTAATGGCTTAAATGAGGTAATTAAACAAATGAAAGTTGTGTCCCTTATCATGTACTATAAAATTGATATTCTGTTGATTCAAGAACATAACGTAAAAGATATTTCAGGGTTGAGTTATCTCGCTAATTTTATGTGTATAGTGTTCAATCCATCAATCAATTTAAAAGGAGGTACAATGATTTGTATAAATAATAAAACAAATGTTAAACTTTTAACCAAGGAGATGGATACTAACGGTAGAATTGTTGGTGTAAGGGTATGTTACAATAACTGCATTATACCTATTATAAATGTGTATGCTCCATCTGGTGCCAGTAAATTTGCTGAAAGGGAAGACTTTTTCAGGAATGAAATATTGTATTATCTGCGACATAATATTGATTATCTTATTTTTGGAGGTGATTTCAACTGTATAACATGCACAAGAGATTGCAGTAATAATAACAAAGCTTTACTGTCTAAGTCTATGAGTACTCTCGTGAAAAACCTTGCTCTGAGAGATAATTACAAATTCACAAACAGGATATTAGAATACACTTATATACGGGAAAACTATGGATCCAGAATAGACAGGATTTATACTGTAAAGTTATTTGATATCATAACATCTACAGACACCATTCCAATAAGTTTTTCAGATCATAGTATGGTTGTTTTGAAATTAAACATAAACACACAAAAAATTGGCACAGGGTATTGGAAGTTGAATGTTAAAGTTTTAGATTCTGATGAAATTGAAGAAAATTTTTTACATGTATGGCAGTTTATAAAGCAGAAAAAGGGTACATTTGATAACATACTCTTATGGTGGGACTGGGCAAAATCACAATGTAAAAAATTCTTTGTCAAATTATGTAAAAAAATTTCTCAAGAAAAGTATGGATTGCTGAACTTATTACAAACAAGATTGCGTCAACTTTATGATATTAACTATAAAACTAGTGTAAATTATGAAAATATCAAGATTCTTAAGACTAGGATTTGTGACATCCAGAATGAGATATTAGAGGGTATAAAGATAAGAGCCAAACTAAATGATCGTACAACTGGGGAAAAAATATCTGCACATCTACTTGGTGCTGAGAAAAAGAAAAATCATACACGCATTACTAACATAAAACAAGCAGATGGTTCCATTGTAGAAAGCACAGAGGGAATTTCTGTTTTTATAAAGGAGCACTTTGAAAAATTGTTTAGTAAGGTAACTGGTCAGGTAAAAAGTCAAGATTATTTTCTTAACCTATGCCATTCTGTCCTAAACCAGGAAGATGTAAGTTTTTTAAGTAGAGAATTAGAGGAAATTGAGGTTTTCAATGCTATCAAGAGTATGTGTAAAGGAAGATCACCAGGGTATGATGGACTTCCTATAGAATTCTACAAAAAGTTTTGGTCTGTAATAAAGTCTGACGTTATGGAAGTGTTCAAATCCATTGTGACTGAGAAATATATGTCAGATAGTCAAAATTTGGGTGTAATAAAATTATTAGCTAAAATAGGAGATCTATCTTTGGTGGAGAACTGGAGACCTATATCCCTTTTGAATGTTGACTATAAAATCTTTGCTAAGGTTTTAGCAAACAGATTGAGATGTGTTATTGGGAAGATTATCTCCCCAGAACAATATTGTGCAGTGAAGGAAAGGTCGATTGTGAATTGTAATAATACGATTCGAGATGTAATTTTTCATACAAAACAAAAGAGTGAAGACTTAGCAATTCTAAGCTTAGACTGGTCTAAGGCTTTTGATAGAGTTAATATGGATTTTGTTTTTAAAGTGATGAAGAAATTTGGTTTACCAGATGAATTTGTGGCTCTAGTTAGAATACTGTACAAAGATTGTGTAAGTAGTATCTTGGTAAATGGGTTTATGAGTTCAACTTTTTGTATTAAAAGGTCAGTAAGACAAGGCTGCCCTATGTCAATGCTGTTATATTGTATATTTCAAGAACCTTTGTATAGAGCAATAAAGAGCAATAACAAGATAATAGGGCCTAGCCTTCCAAACAATGTAAATATATGCCTGCAAGGTTATGCAGATGACTCATCCGTGATCTTGTCAACTGATAATTCAGTTAGAGAGTGTTATAAAGAAGTACAATGGTTTGAACTTGCGACAGGTGCACAGCTAAACAAGGACAAAACTAGTATAATTGGGTTTGGGAAATGGGAAAACCGAAAAATTTGGCCTATCAGTTGGTTGAAAACTGTTGAAAGTATCAAAATTCTTGGTATAATTTATTATAGTGATTTTGAGGTTACATGTGAAGAAAATTGGTCTCGCCTTACTCAAAATATTAAAATATCCATAGATATGCTAAGTCAAAGACAATTATCTATTTTCCAAAGAGCTATTATTGTTAATTCACTAGTTTTGTCCAAAGTTTGGTATATATCACACACTTTGCCTCCTTTGAAAAAGTACATTGCTCAAATAAATATGCATGTATTCCGATATATATGGCAGGGAACTTACCATCCTGTGGGTAGAGATACTCTTTGTTTGTCGAAAGAGAAAGGTGGATTGGGTATTATAAATGTTTATTTTAAGTCCTTGGCGATTTTCAGTTCAACAGCTCTAAATGATATTAGAAAGGATATTGGTTTAAGTAATTTCTATTGCAAGATGAGAATTAGTTTTTTGTTGGACTTGAAGGAAATAAATGAGGTTTCATTTGTGTCAACATCATTTTATTCAGTTGCAATTAATGTAATCAGAAAAGTTTATCACCATGCAAAATTTCCTAACTTAAGTTCTAAAGATTGTTATAATTTCATAAGGCCAGAGATTGTCCCAAAAATTGAAGGGAGTTATCCATTTTTGGACTGGAAAATGGTATGGGACAGCATAAACAAACCTTTCATTGGCATCATGGAGAGAGAGTTTGCCTTTAAATACGCTCATGAAACTTTGGCGACAAATAATCGTCTGAAAATGTTAAATATCAGAGAGAGTGATAAATGTGATCATTGCGATGATGTTGAATATAGTTTGCATATATTTTACTTTTGCAGGCACATCCAGACAATATTGATGTATGTCAAAAATGTATTATTTCATACTTGTGACATAAACAGGGACAATTTTTTAAACACATTAATGTTCAATTACAAATATAGGACGAAAAAGGATTATAATAGCGCCACTGTATTGATAGTTGGTTATTTATATGCTGTTTGGGTCAGTAAGAAGAAACGATATACGAAAGAGGAAACAGATGCCTTTCTTAAGAGTAAATTTCAATATGATCGGTGGCTTCTGAAAAATATCTATAAAGAAAGAATGTATAAAATGTTCACCAAAAAGTATATAAATTTTTGTTTTTGAGTGACTGAAAATTAAAATCAAGATGTGTGATGTTGTATATTGTTAAATTAGATGGGTTTGTTTATAGAAAAATGCAATTAAATATGTTTATACTGTAAATAATGTAATTGTAAAGAATATGTAATTTAACTTTTTAATAAAAAGAAAAAAAAAAATTCCTCTTTTTTCATCCCCCACCTGACACCCCCCTTCTCTCTCTCTCTCTCTCTCTCTCTCTCTCTCTCTCTCTCTCTCTCTCTCTCTGAAAGTGGCTTCATTTTTAACTTATGTCTATATATCTATCTTTTATCTTATGATTTACATTGATGTATATATTTAATGATCCCCGTGGTTGTTACCTGCTAGTTAACTCAACAATTTGTGCATTGATCCTCTCTCTCTCATAATTATTAGAGTGAGAGATATCTGAATGCATGATGGAGTAGTGGAACGATAGACCCTATGATTGATGATTAAGCGAATGCTATGCATGTGTTTAGTTAACATCCCAATCATTATTTGGAGTCGGGGAATTAGCCATATACTTGTATTTACAAATGTGAAAATGAGATGGCCACCTCAGAGCATGAATGTCCGCATGGTTGCTGAAATGAGTTTTCTCACAACTTCCCCTGCCCCCTCTAGCGAAGAGAAAGCTGCCAATTGCCTTCAGATTGGTTTGAATAGGTAACTGACAATAGTTACTCTTGCCTTATAGATATAAATGGAGCCATTTACAGTACCACTACCAGCAAGAGAGAGAGAGAGAGAGAGAGAGAGAGAGAGAGAGAGAGAGAGAGAGAGAGAGAGAGAGAGAGAGAGAGATAGGGGGGGGGTTGTGGGGGGGAGCAGGTGGGAGAGGAAAGGAGAGGGATTAAAGAAGGAGGGGGTTGGAGGTGGAGGAAAGGGAAAGGGTAGGAGGAACTTTTTTCACTTTTGCTCGTATCCATTTCTGAGAAATCGTTTTCTTTTTTCCTTTTGGAAAGGGGCCAAATGTCTTTATTCTTTACAATTAATGATTCATGATACCCTTATAAATTACCACACTGGGTGTATTACACTATAGCAAAAACTCTCGTACAGTGTTCGTTATAGAGTTAGTGCCCAAAAACGTGCTTGCGCTGTAGGTGAAACCCACAGTAAGTTGTTTTTTTATTTTTCCCAAGTTAGAAAGAAGAGGTTAATTTTGCATTTGTTGGAGAATTGGTAATTTTACTCCATTTAATAAATGTTTTTGTGCCAGCTCTAACCTTACTGTTTACCGGCCAATTTCCTTAAGGTTGTCATCTGTTACCTAATTTGCATTTTGGCTTTCCCAAAGACCTTGGAACGTGTGATGCCATTCGTACATTCACCAATACTATATAGAAATCTTTTTATTGTGGTCAGGAAGTTTCTATGATTGGTCTTAATTTCAGTGCTGCCTTTAACGGTGTTAATCACGAGGACCTAGGTTTTGAAACTTGAACAATTGGGAGTAGGTGGGTCTTTTCTTAGCACTACTATCGTACTTTAAGTAATAGATATCAGAGAGTAGTTGTTGGTGATCACCATCGTGACTATAGGAATGTAATAGCTTCTGTTCCTCAAGGTAGTGATCTTAGCCCATTATTTTTCATACTATATATGCATGCTATGCTGTTATCCTAGAAAACAAGCTTGTTGCATACGCAGGTAATGTTGATTTCTTTGCATCTTGAATGTTGACCTGTGAGTGCTGAATCCCTTGATAGAGATCTAGCTAGAATTAGTGCAGGATGCAGATTATGGTGCATGACGTTGAATCCTAACAAATCTCAAAGTATGATTGAAAGTAGGTCCTACAACCCTATTTTGTCTTCAATTGCACAAAAAATAGGCTTATTGAGTAAGTCTTTTAAGATTTTCTGTGATCAGTGTATCCTGAAGAAATGTTTTAATTCTTTCATTCTACCTTTTTATTTAGTATATTTCTCCCGTCTGGTTTTAAGCTGCCGACTTTCAACTTAATTTGTTAGATAGAAAGTTGTATGCATTGAATTCCTTATTCCTGATCTGGCAATGTCGTTCAAAAGATATTTGATAATTTTAACCATCCATTGCATTCAGATCTTCCTAAACTGTACCGTCCTGTACGCACAGCTAAGTATGCAGTTAATTCAATTTAAAGTCTTGCTTTCTCCATCATGAGGCACAACACTACCGGTATACTATAAGTTATATATAACTGATCTATTTTAACGCTGTTTCTTAAAGTATTTTGTATTTTTATCGTTACTTCTTGTAAATAGTTTGTTATTCCAATTATGATTAAAAGAAAACATTAAGAATGTTTTATACCACCACCATCTATGCATCATGTATTAGACTTGATTATCGTGTGTTGGGCGTGGGTTACCATGTATCGCCCTCAATAAGGTATTGTTCGGGAACCATGTTCTTTATCTATAGTTCAAGATTTTGTTTTTTTCTTTTTTTGTGGGGGGGGGACCTCTGTATAGTGTGGACATGGTGTAACCTTTATTGCAGTTATTTGCCTCTCAATAAAAACACACAGGAATGAGTCTTATGTAGTACAATTAAAAGGGTATCTGCTGAACTCCAATGAAACCAAGACTCATATTTGCTACTTTCAAGTTGTTTCCAGTGTGCAACGGGGTACTCGATGTTTGACAGTACCATGTTAAATTTTACGTAAGATTTACAGCGTACGAAGATAAAGCTGCAGTTCTTTTCATATCCTCAAGAATGATGACATTGATACCTCACTTTTTTTTACAAGCGTTGGTTTATTATATAGGCTGTTTTAAAATCAACATCACTGTGTATCCTTGTTTGCTGGCCAACATTCTTTGAAGTGGTGGCTTTGTTTTTGTAAACAAATATTTGTATGATTGTGGCAATTGTCTGAAGGGATACAATCCTTTATCTTAAATTGTTGCTTTTGCCATCAACTTATTTTCTGAATAATGCCAAGTATCCGAGTTCTTTCGTTACCTTTACAATGTTTCTTGCACTGCTGCTGCTAATTGTAAAATCAAGAAATATATTAATGGTACTTTATTTTGTAAAGCCCGTTTTATCTCCGCCAAAGAGGTTATAAAATCGAGTCGGTTTATTTGTTTTTTTAGTTGTCTGTCTTTCTGTCTGTTTGTGGACAGGATTACGTCTAAACTAATCGTCGGTTTTCATCACAGATAGATCATAGGTCATGGACAACCCCATTCAATTTTGGAGACGATCCGGTTCCGGATCCAGATTCGCATTTTTAGGGTGCTGTGTGTGTGTGTCTCTCTCTCTCTCTCTGTCTCTACGTGACAGAATTACATAAAATTTACTCGACGGATTTTGACGAAATTTTCACCATAGATAGATCTCAGGTTATGGACGACCCCTTTAATATTTTAAAGATGATCCGGATCCGGACTGTAGATACGGATTTGTATTTTTTGCCATTTAAAGATAACGTCAAAACAAACTAACGTATTTTGACGAAAATTCCTCCCCAGATAGATCTTATGCCTTGGACGAATCCATTAACCTTAGGTGGAGGTCAGAAATCTCTGACTGCTCTTGTTTCCTAACACGTTTCAAGTATTTGTAAAATTGTTTGTTCCCTCACTTGCTTCATTATGTTTGATTTAAATTTTTAATTAATCTCTTCCCTTTGTTTCACATAAACGCAATTTGCTCTTTAGAAGTTTGCTTTAAAAGTTGATGGTCGTCAAACTTATTCCACCGTAAGTTTTTTGCAATACTTTTTATGTGTTCTATTTTTAATCTTGTTTGGAAATTTCATCCGTTTTTTTGACACAAAATAAAGATTTTCTTTTTTCAACAGATGTTTTCTTAAACTTGTAGAATAGTGTGGCATTAACTCAAGGAAAGACATTGGGAAAATATAAAATATGCATCTCATATCTGAATCTTTTGTTATTTTAGTACTGTAGCCTACTTGAATTTCATTATAGATTAATAAGCTAGAATATCTATAATAGTATCAAATAACATATATTTATTGGGGTCTTATTTTTTTATTTTTTTTCTCCTATTAGGTTATCATTAAGTCTAATTCTTCAGAGATCTCTGTAGATTTGATTATTTTCTTACGAACATTCCTGGCATATTCAAAACATCAAAGTTATGGTTAAAGAAGATGTGATTGCATGAATATTTTCTATTTTTGTTTGGTCACATTCATTCATACGAATTCAATTTAATATGAACATAAAATTGTACTTCCCAAAAAAATGACAATGGTGTAGAATATATTCGGGCATTTTTCGATTTAGAATGAATACCTTTTTGAGTGCATGATCTCTATTGATAAACTAAAGAGTTAGAGTTATAGTGGTGAAGAGCTAATATCTCCGATATATTGCGCCTTTCGTTCTTGTAGAATGATCGACAACCAATATCTTTTTCTTCTTCTTTTTTTTTTGCTTTAATATCTTCAGAATTTTACAAATATAAAATCTGTTATCTTTGTATGAATAGCCAGTTCAAGGTCCCTTTGTGATAAAGGATCTTTCAATTTGAGATTCCTGGAATGGAGAGGGAGATTTTTTTTTGTCATCGATATCCCGGAAAGAAAAATGAAGTTATGAAAATCAAAGTTTTCCATATGATACGACAGTCTCTTTTATTCAAAGAGGTATATCAAAGGACTGTAAATAATGGACTAATAAAAATATACCTGAAGGACAGAAGATAAATATGCTCCCAAATTTGATTTGTCTTTCCTATTATACTTATTCATTAGTCTAGTTTAATTTTAGCAAATTTATTGTTAAGCTCAACAGTGAAATGTATACCTATGCAAATATATCTATCTATATATGTATACATACATATATATATATATATATATATATATATATATATATATATATATATATATGTATATATATATATGTGTGTATATATATATATGTGTGTTTATATATGTATATAAGAAATTTTAGTCACTTCTCTTATCTGCATTTACCTTGCAAGTGTAACAACTCTTGACTAACAGTTGCTAGATCCGGGGCTCAACAATCCTCCTCGCCTTGGCTCCCACAGACAACTCAGTAGACTTCTTAGTCGTTTACACACGCTTGTATTGATTTCTCTACCTTAGACTATATATTCACTATGAAAATATTGTGGAATCCTTTTATATTACCTGCACGAAGGTCGTTATTTGAATGTAAGTCTTTGTCCGTTTTTCAGTAATTCAGCGTTACCCTCTTCTTATATCTGGCTGCAATGAGCTTTGTTTATATCAAGGTTAAGGTAAAAAATGTAGTGGTTTATAGGAATGGTAATAAGGTTAGTATGGGTAAAAGGAATTTTTTTTTATTTTTTTTTTATTTTTTATTTTTTTTTTCTTGAAGTGGTTTGGTCATATAGAAAGGATAGAAGAAGGTAGGATGTTGGAAATAACGTATAATTCAGATGTGCTATAAATGGTTGGATTGATAGTATGAAAGTCAAAGTGGGAATGTAGTGCCTTAATATCCAGAAAACGAGAGTGTGATTGCGAGACTGTAATTGGCATATTGTGTGTAAAAGGGTTCAATACATTGATGATGAGCCTTTATTGTAGGGGGCAGTTCAATACATTACTGATTAGCCGTTTGTGTACATGAAGGTTTATTTTGGTGGGAATACATATATGAATCAGCAGTTGAATTGCGAATGTGGCATATTACTCGAACATATTTATTGCTTAAGTAAAATCCAAACTGACATTATGCTTTAAACACTCTTCTGTCGAGAGAGGTAAACGTTTGTTTTGGACTCTTGTATTTATTTTCATCGAATTACAATCAAAATCAGCCCATCTCCATCATTCCCGTAAGGGATAGTCCCGTCAGTGGAATACTTGATGGTCTTTGCTGCCTCCTTTGACCTCTGGCTGAAATAACTTTTTAGTCTTCCTTTGTTTCTTCTTGCTGTCCAGCCTCTTAAATTTCCATCTGTTGCACTTGGGCTCTGAAACATCTCCCAGGCCTTCTGGTCCAAATTAAAACATTTGAATCCATGTTCACCATGAGAGCTCTTTGGAAAGTTTGTATTACCGATTGGATTCAATTTTCTTTGGTTTGAGCAGAATATAGAAGAATAAAATTGTTAACAAAGTTGAAGTAAAGAAATGAAATTAAAATGGAGAGAGAGAGAGAGAGAGAGAGAGAGAGAGAGAGAGAGAGAGAGAAAGAGAGAGAGAGAGAGAGAGAGAGAGAGAGAGAGAGAGGAGAGAGAGGGGGGGGGGGAATTATAGATATTTACAACTACGGTAATTACAGGATTCTCAAAAGAACGTTAATGGTATTTGGTAGGGAGGAATCTGAAAAAAAAAATGTATAATAGCAAATTTCATAGAAATGATGTTGTTCTAAGTGTCGAGAGGACTTGTATGAGATTTATGTGAAAAGCAAACTTACAATTCTATACTTACAGTATTTACTTTGTAAGTAAAGTATCTCCTAAGTCCGGTCGTTAGGATGGAAAGCTCTTTGCTGTTTTGTCAGAAAAACAAATAAAAAAATGGAGAAAATGGTCTTTTCCTTGACGCTAAGTCAAAGCTACACACATAATAACTTTTACATCTGGAGGAACATATCTATTACAATAGACACCTCTTGACTTATAAGCACGGATGTACAAAGAAGAAGCTCTTTTATGATTTCTAAATCCTATTAGGCATCCTAGAGAAGCAACAGACAGAGGTTTAAAGGGCGTTCATGAATGGCAGAGGCAAGGGATAGTGGCATTGCCCTATCAAGCAGGACAATCCCCTAGAGACTAACCATATATACATATGATCAGTGTCCAAGCCCCATCTCCACTCAAAGTAGAATCAGGGAGGACTAGGCTATGCCTGTTGGTAACTCAGCAGGTAGACCTATAGGCTCCCCCAAACTTCCCATCCTAATCTCACAAGGTTGGTGAGGCCGACACAAGAAACTATCGAGCTTGACCGGGACTCGAACCCCAGTTTGGCAATCACCAGACAGGGACGTTTCCAATAGGCCATCACTAAATTTGTATTTTCTCTGTGATATTTTCAAACAGAGATATACCAAAATTGGAAATATTCAAGTGAGATTTTAAAAAACCGATGTGTATGAAACTTGAGCAAGAAAGAAAGAAAAACGAGGATGAAGCTCTCGTAAGAACAAAATCGTTGTTTATTAGAGTTTTCAGCTCTAGGTGGTATCTGAAGGATTGTTGTGATTAAAGAAGCGATTAAAAGGAAAATAATTATGGTTTTCTTGGAAGTTTAATTTCTGGGATAGATAAAAGTGCTAGTTTTATTGAGAACTGTAGAATTGATGAAATTCCATTATTAGACTAGTTGTCGATGAAATCTCTCTCTCTCTCTCTCTCTCTCTCTCTCTCTCTCTCTCTCTCTCTCTCTTATATACAGTATATATACATATATATATATATATATATATTTATATATATATATATATATATATACACATATATATGTGTGTGTGTGTGTAGTGTGTGTGCGCGCATGTGTTGAACCTTTCAACATATACACCAGGACCCTGTCTAGGGAAGAATATATTGCTACATTGATAGAAGAGCTGAAACTGGAATACAATTTGACTGAGTGAAATTAGAATAACTCGGAAATCTTATATAGAGTTAAAAGATAGTCATATATTTTGCTTGAGAGGACATAAAAGGAGCTAAGAAAATGGAGTGGGTTTTTCTTATTAACCAAAATCTTGCAGGTAATATTGAAGAATTTTTGTATTGTGATAGAATGGCTGGATGAATTATCAAACTAAGTAAGAAGCATAAACTGAAGATCATTCAAACATATGCAGCAACAGCAGCCCACACGAAGGAAGAACCAGTAACTTTATATGGAGATTTGGAGATATCTATAAAAAAATAAATAAGGCTTAATTTATATTTGTTTAGGGTAATTTCAATGCCAAGGGAGGCCAAAAGAAGAGAGGAGAATCAGCAGTATGTAAATTTGGAGTAGGCACAAGGAATGGCAGAGGAGACATGCTAGTAGAATTTGCTGAAAGAAACAATCTTAAAGTCATAAACACCCTTTTTTTTGTAAGAAGGAGCATAGAAAATGGTCGTGGAGAAGCCCAAATGAAGAAACGAAAAATGACATAGCTTTTATCCTCATTGAAAAAGTTAATTTAGTTAAGTATATAACAGTGTTAAACAAGTAAAATGTCAAGTTACCATAGAATGGTGAAAAATTTAAATTTGTTGATATCTAAGGAAAAAAAAATTTTAAGAAATAAAATAAGCTCTCATGTAATAAGAGAAAAAAACTTATGAGTTTAGTTTAGCAATACAAAATAGGCACTCCCAGATACATGATGAAATAGAATCAAATAAAGAAGAAATTAACAGTAATATAACAACATTTGTATTGTGAGCAGCACAGGAGATAGGTGGAAATATTCCTAAACAGGATCAAGGAAAACTATCAGAAAAGACCAAACATCTAATAAAGGAAAGATTGGCAATGAGGGTAAAATCAAAGAGAGATGCCATAGAATTAGCAGAACTATACAAAACAATAAACAATGGAAACCCAAGACATTCGTTAATACAATCAGTCCAAAAATGAGGAAACATTAAAGAAAGAAAGAAACATCAAATTGATGAAAAGAATAACTGGAACAAGACGCCAACAAATGTTTGTTTTGAAGGATGAAAATGGAAATATTCTCAACAATAAAGATGGATTAGTAAAACCTGCCGAAGTTTTATATACACTGCTATACAATAATGATATAAAAATAACTTTGTCAGTAGAAATAAACACCTGAACCAGTACCAAACGTAGCAGTAGAAGTAAAGAAAGTATTAAAAGTTTTAAAAGTTCAAAGTTGGAGCAAATGTTTTTATGTTGACCAGGCTGACATGAGTCTTTCTAAAGTTTATATATGACATATTTGTTTTTGACATTGTTAATAGTTTATATAGGACATATCTGTTTTGTCGTTGTTACTTTTTTTAGAATGATTTATTGTTGATTTATTCTCATCCATTATTTATTTCCTTATTTCCTTTCCACACTGGGCTATTTTTCCCTATTGGAGCCCTTGGGCTTATAGCATCTTGCTTTTCCAGCTAGGGTTGTAGCTTGGCTAGTAATAATAATAATAATAATAATAATAATAATAATAATAATAATAATAATAATAATAATAAAGCCTGAAAAGAGGCAAAGCAGCAGGAGAAGGTGACCTAACAATTGATTTGATAATAGGAGGAGATTTCACAAAATATCTGCAAGAATGCTTTACACTTACAGCTTTGAAAAACATTATCATTATGCTAATTCAAAAAAAAGGGAGACACTAAATACATGAAAAATCAACGCCCAATAAGCTTACTCTCCGTAATATATAAGATATTTGCAAAGATCATGTTAGGTCAAATAGAAAGACAGCTAGACTTTAATCAATCAAGAGAGCAGTTAGGCTTTAGAAGAGGGTATTCAACAACCAACCATATCCATGTAATTATCCAGCTAATGGAATTAATCAACAGGTATGGCAAACAACTATATGTGACATTTATAGTCTATGAGAAAGTTTTTGATTCTGTCAAATCGCAGAAGTAAAAAATGAATCATATATTAGAACACTTGAAGATATCTGTAGAGGAAGTATGACATAAAGTTAGTGAGAAAACTAAGTTATTCACAGCATTCCTAGGGAAAGGTTTTAGAAATTTAGGTAAGGAAAATGTAAGAATTGATATTAATGGGGAGTACCCTAACGACTTCAGATTTGCAGATGGCATAATTTATGCTTATTAAATCATGCGAAGAATTGCAAAGGATGGTAAAAGATTTTAATAGAGAAAGCAGATATACATGATTGTATATATATACATATATATGTGTGTATATATATATATATAATATATATATATATATATATATACACAAAACTCATTAGTT
>NC_090765.1:46126799-46129299 GCF_036898095.1 Palaemon carinicauda | reverse complement strand
CCTCCAGCCTAACCAGGGACTCAGCCGAGTTCAGCTGGTACTGCTAGGGTGCCACAGCCCAACCTCCCACATTTCCACCACAGATGAAGCTTCATACTGCTGAGTCCCCTACTGCTGCTACCTCCGCGGTCATCTAAGGCACCGGAGGAAGCAGCAGGGCCTACCGGAACTGCGTCACAATCGCTCGCCATTCATTCCTATTTCTAGCACGCTCTCTTGCCTCGCTCACATCTATCCTCCTATCACCCAGAGCTTTCTTCACACCATCCATCCACCCAAACCTTGGCCTTCCTCTTGTACTTCTCCCATCAACTCTTGCATTCATCACCTTCTTTAGCAGACAGCCATTTTCCATTCTCTCAACATGGCCAAACCACCTCAACACATTCATATCCACTCTAGCCGCTAACTCATTTCTTACACCCGTTCTCACCCTCACCACTTCGTTCCTAACCCTATCTACTCGAGATACACCAGCCATACTCCTGAGACACTTCATCTCAAACACATTCAATTTCTGTCTCTCCATCACTTTCATTCCCCACAACTCCGATCCATACATCACAGTTGGTACAATCACTTTCTCATATAGAACTCTCTTTACATTCATGCCCAACCCTCTATTTTTTACTACTCCCTTAACTGCCCCCAACACTTTGCAACCTTCATTGACTCTCTGACGTACATCTGCTTCCACTCCACCATTTGCTGCAACAACAGACCCCAAGTACTTAAACTGATCCACCTCCTCAAGTAACTCTCCATTCAACATGACATTCAACCTTGCACCACCTTCCCTTCTCGTACATCTCATAACCTTACTCTTACCCACATTAACTCTCAACTTCCTTCTCTCACACACCCTTCCAAATTCTGTCACTAGTCGGTCAAGCTTCTCTTCTGTGTCTGCTACCAGTACAGTATCATCCGCAAACAATAACTGATTTACCTCCCATTCATGATCATTCTCGTCTACCAATTTTAATCCTCGTCCAAGCACTCGAGCATTCACCTCTCTCACCACTCCATCAACATACAAGTTAAACAACCACGGCGACATCACACATCCCCGTCTCAGCCCCACTCTCACCGGAAACCAATCGCTCACTTCATTTCCTATTCTAACACATGCTTTACTACCTTTGTAGAAACTTTTCACTGCTTGCAACAACCTTCCACCAACTCCATATAACCTCATCACATTCCACATTGCTTCCCTATCAACTCTTATCATATGCTTTCTCCAGATCCATGAACGCAACATACACCTCCTTACCTTTTGCTAAATATTTCTCGCATATCTGCCTAACTGTAAAAATCTGATTCATACAACCCCTACCTCTTCTAAAACCACCCTGTACTTCCAAGATTGCATTCTCTGATTTATCCTTAATCCTATTAATCAGTACTCTACCATACACTTTTCCAACTACACTCAACAAACTAATACCTCTTGAATTACAACACTCATGCACAGCTCCCTTACCCTTATATAGTGGTACAATACATGCACAGACCCAATCTACTGGTACCAATGACAACACAAAACACACATTAAACAATCTCACCAACCATTCAAGTACAGTCACACCCCCTTCCTTCAACATCTCAGCTTTTACACCATCCATACCAGATGCTTTTCCTACTCTCGTTTCATCTAGTGCTCTCCTCACTTCCTCTATTGTAATCTCTCTCTCATTCTCATCTCCCATCACTGGCACCTCAACACCTGGAACAGCAATTATATCTGCCTCCCTATCATCCTCAACATTCAGCAAACTTTCAAAATATTCCGCCCACCTTTTCCTTGCCTCCTCTCCTTTTAACAACCTTCCATTTCCATCTTTCACTGTCTCTTCAATTCTTGCGCCGGCCTTCCTTACTCTCTTCACTTCTTTCCAAAACTTCTTCTTATTCTCTTCATATGACTGACCCAGTCCCTGACCCCACCTCAGGTCAGCTGCCCTCTTTACCTCACGTATCTTGCGCTTTACTTCCACCTTTTGCTCTCTATATTTTTCATACTTCTCTATACTATTACTCTGCAGCCATTCTTCAAAAGCCCTCTTTTTCTCTTCCACTTTTACCTTCACTCCTTCATTCCACCATTCACTGCCCTTCCTCATGCTGCCTCGAACAACCTTCTTGCCACATACATCACTTGCAATCCCAGCAAAATTTTCTTTTACTAACTTCCACTCCTCCTCTAAATTACCAGTTTCTCTTACTCTCACCTCGTCATATGCCATTTTCAACCTTTCCTGATATTTACTTTTTACCCCCGGTTTTATTAGCTCTTCAACCCTCACTAGCTCCCTTTTACATCCACCTACTCTATTCCCCACTCTTTTGCTACAACCAATTTTCCTTCCACCAAAAAATGATCAGACATACCGTTAGCCATACCCCTAAACACGTGCACGTCTTTCAATCTTCCAAACATTCTTTTAGTTATCAACACATAATCCATTAATGCCCTTTCTACTACTCTTCCATTTGC
>NC_090765.1:46069299-46121799 GCF_036898095.1 Palaemon carinicauda | reverse complement strand
TAGCTCCCTATCTAATAATAATTGATTAGCCTGAGAGACCTTGGTGGCAAATAATTCTTCTCCAGTTAATTGGCATCTTACTCGATATTTGCACAATTTGACAGATATCGTCTGTTTTCGAAATTTTTAGCCTCACGTTATTTTTTTTTTAAGTAATCTTCACAAACCACAATACAAAGGTAAAATGGTATGAAGCATACAAAGATTATCATTGTGTCAATATTAGGAAGATAGATATTGTAGATATTTAATTAATAGCCTAATTAGGAAATAATCAACATTAATATTGCATTGACGTATGCGTGACCTATTTGGGTATTACGAGTATGAAGCCTACATGGCTGTAATTAGTTCTTGATTACCTCAACACTCAAATAAGATCAAATTGAAAACCTCGTTTTTGTGCATAAATTCTATCTTTTGCTTTGAGTTTTTTTTCCGATTGAGAAGCCTTTGATTGACCAGTTGATTGACTCTTGGATCAGAGATTTCAAATACTGAATCCAAATATTTGGATGGACTGAAAGTCCCAGTCTGGATTAGAAAATATCCATGACCTCGAATGATGTTGACCCAGTCATCTTTCTTCTTGAATGTTTTGTTTTCAAATGCAGAACTGCAATATGCATATGCTAAAAAAAGTGAATAAGATTAACATATCAGTGATAAACGGCAAATGAGGAGTTCCTTTCATTGTATTGCCATTATATCTCCCTACCTCAGAGAAATGAAAATAAAATCTAAAGCACAAGACAATTAAAGATAGAATATTAAGAAATGCAGAATACAAACATGTAAAAATAGTAATCTTAAAAGAATATGGCGATCAGTCTTTAGTTTGCTGTACTAGCAATTTTGATAGGAGCTCAGTGTTTATAATTGAAGATTTAGGGAATGTGTAGGAAGTTATGGAAGGGGAAAGGATTTTGGAAGGGCAACGTCAGTGGGAAAAGAAGAGAAAGATGAGGCGGTAGGCTTTTATTTTTTGTAGTAGTTTTCCTGTCTTCTCTTTTGATGCTTCTTCTTCTTTGTCTGTCATTCAGGTTTTCTTATTGGTTGTTTAGAATCTGTTGACGTTTGATGATGATGTGATGATAAAGTGCAGCAGAAATTTAAGGAGGAAATCTGAGCTTATGGATTGAAAATAAATTATGGAGGTATTTATGTAATGATGCAATACAGCAAAGCTATTTTACTTATGTTGTCATGATCTTAAGTGTAGATTGGTTGTTTCCCTCAATTCAAACTTCTTGGTTTATGTAAAGGTTGCCTGGCTGTAACCTCTAGATTATCAGAAGAGGGTAAGATGGCATATGTTTTATGAGGTGTTACTCAAGAAACAGAATGACGTCACTTCCTCTTATTTATTTCATGCCTATCATATGTTGCTAAAATATTTCCATAGCCTTTCGTTGATCTATTGTACTGTAAACCTTTGCTGTAACGTCCGTCCGTCTGATTAAAGACCAAATGTCACCTGTTTTTTCTTTTTTTTTTTTTCTATTGTTTAGGCAAACAGTAACACCCCACTGGCCATAGCCTGCGTGATTACCACTTTTGAGACACATATAAGTCTATTTATTGATTTATCTCCAAGGAAAATGGAGATATTAAGAAAACGGGAGGTTTTATAAAAACCCGGTGCAGTATCAATGTGAATACTGTGGAATAGGTTTTGGGGTAAACCCGGTGTTGTGTGTTAACTGTAACATAGGATGCTACAGGAGATGTTGAAGTTTGCAAAAGAAACTTGCGTATCTTTTGCTGTAAGAAATTGTAGATGCCTAATATCCAAAGGAAGATCAAAATAGGATGGTGGACCATCTTGATTTGGTGGAAGGACAAGTCTTTAAGATGATGCACCTTGACTGTAAAGTAGGTGCTGTAACAGAAGCCATGAAAGCGTAGGATCTGTCTGTGTAAAAGTAGAATAAGATTGATTGACTCTCGATTGATATAAACTATCCCCCTAGCGAACAGAACACAAATTTACGTGTCGCTAAGGTTGGAGTATGGACATCTAAAAAGGTGTAACTGCATAATGATAAGGTTCATGGGTCGAGTCTGGCGTGGAGATCATAACAAATGAAGAAGCTGAAGATAGATGTTATGTAAGGCTGCTGCAAAATGTACTCAGATCTAAAATATGGAGATTATTTGCATATGACTTAAGAGGAAAGGAGGAATAATTACCATAGTCAGCAAATTTGTAGATGTGGAATAAACAGGACGAATAGAAATAAGAATGTTCCTATTATAAATGCAAAATATCTCGGGTGAAGACTTAGATTAGATGATTAATTTCCTACAAACCCAGTAATGAAAAATAGACATAAAAACGATGATACTAATAAATCATTGGTTTTATGAGCGTTACTGTTATACTGTATGTACATGTTATAGATAGTGGTGTTACGACTGTTTATAGTATTTTTTTTTTAACCGAAATTTCATTTTTAAAACATACAGAATGTAAGGCCGAAGTTTCGTGGCGTATGTCAGTGTTCAAAATTGAGAGAGAGAGAGAGAGAGAGAGAGAGAGAGAGAGAGAGAGAGAGAGAGAGAGAGAGAGAGAGGGGGGGGGGAAGGTTGTCGGGATGGGAGGAATTATGCATACAGTATAATGCGCCTTGGTTTCTCTTTAAAAAAACTTGAATGTTTACTTGTATATTTTTGTCTAATATCCATAAAATCAAATTACTCTGAGCTTCAATGCATCGCTAATCAGACCCGACTTAAGTTAATTTAGAGAACCTAATGATGGGATATTTGTGACAAATATGTATTTTCATTTTCTGCTTCATTGAAAAGAATATTGCTTAAATCGATGTAATTAGTGAAAAAAACATTGATGTTTTATATATACATACATATATATATATATATATATATATATGTGTGTGTGTGTATATATGTGTGTGTGTGTGTATATATATATATATATATATATATATATATATATATATATATATATATATATATATATATTATATATATATATATATATATATATATATATATATATATATATATATATATATATATATATATATAGATTCATTGGCAGAAATGCCTGGGATTACTGACAGACACATTTTTGTAATGAAGAAATTTATTAAGTTATTTTTTCCTTCCACTAAACGTAGGGCAATTGAATGTATTTACTATTAAGAATGTTCTGGATGAGGTTCTTCCCATGATTAGCAATAAGAGGAAGGTGAAGTACTGTATATTTTCAGACATTAGCGTGTGAAGGCTTATTGAGTCTTGTGTATTCTGTTGTTCTTCCTTAGAATTATGCTTTACTTAATAAAGCATTCAAAGAAACAATGGTCCACATGTTTTCTCTAAGAAAAAAGCGAAATTAATTCAAAGTCGGCAGTGGCCAGCAAAAGTCTTTTACTCTGATGAACATCAGAGTAAATTGAGGCAGAAACTGAGTTCTGGGAACCTTAGGATAAATAATAATTGTTTTTCTGCTTTGTCAACTACCAAGTATTGTTTATATGTTCAAAACCTGCAGATAAAAACAATAAACTGTGTAATTGAAAGACGGGCCACCAACCACCTTAATGTGACTCTACAGCCATAGCTTAGTTGCACTTTAGGCAAGTCTTTGGAGATGTATGCTCATTCCAAACGGAATGATAGGTCTTGATATTTTGATTCACACCTAGTTGAATTAGTAAATTCGGAATTGGAGTTATGTTCTTTGGTTTGTTCCAATGTATTTGCAGTGAGTAGTATACGTTTAAGAATAAGTATTGTATTATCTGGATTTTCTTAGTGGTGATATGCGATTTAGGCCAACAGGTGACGGCAGGAAGTTACAAAGCCTGATCACATATGAGGGTGACAATTGCTCAGTATATTCAACAGCTTTTGTCAATAAGGTTAACATCGGTATAGAAATAGGCAATATAACAATAGAATGATAAAGTGTAATTAGATTGTTACTTCAGTGGCTATTTGCCATGGAGTCTGATGGGGGTTGCGGTGTAGCAGAACACGTAGATAGGGCATACTTATTTATTTGTATGTGATTTGATTGTTGCACGTGCATTGCATGCCTCCCCCCGGAAGAAGACACATAATTGAAAGAGACCGACCTGCCCTAGAGTCTTTTTGCTGGAGATACGCAGGTTTTAGGCTTTCAATGGTTATCCAATTCTCTTTTCCACGAATGTTGAGGAGGAAAGCTTTTGGAATGCGATGAATGACGAGAAATATTCACATATATGGGGGCACAGGAATGTGTGTTGCAAGGTGTACGTTCCTTAGTATGTGCTGCTTTGCTGAAGGTTCGCAAGTCTGACGGCAGGGGTAGATTTCCCCATGGTGTGATGTAGGCACTGTAGATTATTGAAGAAGGAGGGGGCTGACACTAAAATTTTGCAGGGACAACCAGTGGGTCGCCATATACCATTTCAGCCACTGAGACATCCAGGTGTTGTTCTTGGGAGTGGTTATCAGTTCGAACTGGAACCAGGGAAGTTGTGGAAACCAGGTGCAGTTGTTGCAGTGGAACATCAAAGCTGCTTTGAGGGTACAATGGGAACGTTCTACCATTCAGCTGGTTACAGTGTAGTAAGCGATAGTCTGATGTAGGGTGATGCCGAGAAGATACGCTAAATATGTCCACAAATAAGTGATTACAGCGGTACCACTATTGGAATTAATGTTCTCTTGGATGCCGAATGTTGTTATCCATCAGGAATGTAAGGCTAGTAAGGCCAGTAAGTGGAGTGATTGATGACTTTGAAAAGGTAACGATATCTTTGTGGTGGGGGAGGTGACTAACCACATGAACGTAAATATGGGCAAAACAACGCTGAGGTTGATGAAAAGTGCCCACACACGAATTTGTGTCAATGCACTTTCGAAGTTTTCCATGTAATACAATCATGGACCCAATCCTGACATACCAGTACTGGCATCACAGAGAAGATTGGTGCTGGAGTCATTGAGGGCGACGTCTTACCAACAAGAGAGGTGTAAGATGTTCTACAGGATTGGAATTTGGTGTCCTTTTGTTGGGGTTCTGCCAAGCCCTTGTAATCCATTTCCTGATGGACAGCAGCCATCATGTTTCTTCAGAGGGTGTCGGCCACAGAATTCAGTTTACCAGTGTTGTGATGAATGGTACAATTGTATTCAGAAATGCCAGTGAGATGTTAGCGTTGGTGGGTGTACCAAGCATCGAACTGACGAGTGAAGACGCGCATAAGGGTCATGTGGTCTATAAGAGTGGCGAAGGACATGCCCCCTAAGAAGTGGCGGAAGTGACGGACAGCCAAATACACCGTTAGTAGTTAACAATAGAGGCTGTATTGTTTTTTAGAATGGAAAGGGAGGAACAGCATTCTGATTTCCAGAAATGAACCAATACTTCAAAGATTGGTGTAGCCTTTCTGGATGAGAGGAAATATAAGAAAATTTCAACCTGTGAAACACTGTTGATACAGAGTGGCATAGAACAATCTAATCACCATATTATCTCGATGACGTTTCAAATTTTAATATAATATTTGCAAATCTGAATTCTTGCAATGTACTGTTAAAATTTTGAAGCTGTAGCGTAAAGTAAAAAGGTTGTGGTCGTATTCCGATAGATTTTATCATATGACCATTTAATTGAATTAGTAATATAGTGTCACGAGGGAATAGTATTCATGAAATTTGTGTTCCCTGTGATATTTCATGGATCTGATTTCAGTGATAAAAGTTGTTTGTTTTCAAAATTGCTACATATAATCCACATTGGTTATATTCTTATTATCTGTAAAGCCATAGCTGACGGCAATAAGTGTACTGCATCTCCTACATATCTTATTACATCACTATGCAATCAAAGATGAGCCATTAATTCACAAGGAAGATTTTTTTTTTTCCGAATGTGTTCCTCAAATAAAAATTGCATCAAATATCATTTTTTATCTCGCTCGAAAGCTGTTAATATTCGGTTCGATGGGTAACGAATATAATGTAGTATAATCATAGGCAAAGGGATAAACATATGCAGTGTATATTAGATACGCATCGATACACGCATATACGAGTAATAATGATATATCTATCTGCTCCAAACACTTATTTTTTCACCTCAGTTTTTTCCCACATTTTTGTACCTTGGTTTCTCCGACTTTCAGTCCTTTCTCTTACATAAAAGAGATGAAAGCCAATTGCATTCCTATTTTAATTCACTAATTCACCAAGAAGGTAGGATATGGCACTGTCTAGACATGCCTGTCATAGGAACAGCCAATTGCTTGGAATAAAACATTTAATTTAACGCAAGACACAGGTAATGCCTGGAAATGGATTTTAAACCCGATTAGGAGGACGCTCCTTTCCTGACAGACTAGGTAACGTCAATCAATAGATTCTCACCTCACTGCGACGTATTAAAATCACCTAAATAATTATTTCTCAAGTTAATGAAATGTAATAATAGATTTTTTTAATTGCATGCAAACATCTGGAATATGGTCACATTGCGCAAAAAAAAAAAAAATAAATAAATAAAAACAAGGTTTTACACAATACGATATTCTAATTACGGCGTTCTTGTATTCGGTTTTGGGGAAGTAGGGAGCTTCTCCCAATTCTAGTTTTATTTTGTGTTCCAAAGGTTTCTCTCTCACATATTTTCCTCGTTCATAATTCATTATTATTATTTAATCACAAGGAATTGTCTCTATATAATGAAATATTCCCCGCATTTTTATGCTTCAGTGTACACCCAACTTCAATTATGACCAAAATTTCCTTTTTCTTTTCTTAATGGAACCCAGTGCCCCATGGAGTCACTTGAAAATGGCATATTCAGCTAACGGAATAATTCATTCATAGCAGGTCCAGATGCTCGATGGAAACGACATTTGAGAAAGGGGAATAGACAACCTTTTTTCCTGGCTCACTTCCATAAAACATTTCTAGTTATTTTTATTGATTACCTGTTATTCATTTTTTTCACGAATCTAATAATTATTATTGGGATGTTTTATATGTATATATTAGTAGGCACTTTTTGCAATATTATTATTATTATTATTAAATGCTAAGCTACAACCCTAGTTGGAAAAGCAGGATGCTATAAGCCCAGGGCCCCCAACAGGGAAAATAGCCCAGTGAGGAAAGGAAATAAGGAAATAAGGAGATAAGGAAAAATAGAACATTTTAGGAATAGTAACAATATTAAAATAAATATTTCCTATTTAAAATATAAAAACTTTAACAGAACAAGAGGAAGAGAAACTAGATACAAAAGTGTGCCCAAGTGTACCCTCAAGCAAGAGAACTCTAACCCAAGGCAGTGTAAGACCATGGTACAGAGGCTATGGCACTACCCAGGAATAGAGAACAATGGTTTGAATTTTGGAGTGTCCTTCTCCTAGAAGAGCTGCTTACCATAGCTAAAGAGTCTCTTCTACCCTTACCAAGAGGAAAGTAGCCACTGAACAATTACAGTGCAGTAGTTAACCCCTTGGGTGAAGAAGAATTGTCTAGTAATCACAGTGTTGTCAGGTGTTTGCAATAGTTGCAAACTAACTGTTTAACAACCCCGTAATTTCTAACTGTTATTATGACTTTAATCATGGTTCTGTTCTTGATTTTTCTTTAAACCAATATATAGATCCACATTGTCGGATTAAATAGGTAGTTTTTTTTTTTTTTTTTTTTTTTCTAAATCGTATTGGGGTGTTTGTAACTTTGTAATACACTGTCGTGAATTTTTTGGTCTATCAATTTTTTTTAGTGCTATTTAATCATTATTGCTTTGACGACCTGATAGTAAATGCTAATCTATCACAATTACACTCTTCCCTTTTACGTCATAACTCCAAGGGTAAGTGACTTTTATTTGGTAATGTTGCATATGGTAAGTTGTTGAATATCCACTTTTATATATATATATATATATATATATATATATATATATATATATATATATATGTATATATAAATATATATATATATATATATATATATATATATATATATATATATGTATATATGTGTAAATATATATATACATATATATGCATATATAAATATATATATATATATATATATATATATATATATATATATATATATATATATATATATATATATATATATATATGTATGTGTGTGTGTGTATGTATATGTATATATATGTATATATATATATATATATATATATATATATATATATATATATATATATATATATATATATATATATATATATATAATCTGGTGTATTGTTACTCCTGAATAAAAGTGATTATGTATCAAAAATTCATGTCCGTTCTAGTATTTTAATACGAACAAAGTGTTCAACAATTATCTCTTGTTTAAATATCAAATGAAAAAGCAATTTCATGATGAAGTTTTGTATGACATCCCCAGCTCTATTATATATGTACAGACTCATAAAAAAACATAAAAAGCGAATATTGAAATTTGTCGTTTTTTATTGTTAATAAAATAACCAAAATATGTTGATATTGACAAAACAATTAAATATTAATATTTCATGTTCCAATATAAAATTATGTATACACACATGGATTTCAATAATATGAAGGTTTGTTGGGAATATAAGATAATGTAGTCTTTGGACATTTTACACTTAATATTTCTAGGCAGATTCAGAAAAAAAATCACACAAACATTGCAAAGTTTGCAAGAAAAATATTGTTTTTCCTTTTAACCTTTCTGAGGATTGCAGGCTTTCCTTTCGGCTAAATTTAATTCTTTGTGATATTTCGCCGCGAGTTTTATGCAAGAGGCAATATCTCGGGCGTTACATTTTATCCAGAAGTTTTTCTTTTTCCGTTTCCCAACGCTCTATTGAATATGCCTGATTATAATTCATCTCTTGCATAAGCAATATGTAAGGTTTTATTCGTATTTTTCATAAAAAAAAATATTATTTAGCTAGAATAACCTTGACTGACCAATCAATGAATATTAAAAGTAGTTACAAGAAATATGGTGTTTAGTTTGTTATTGGTATGGCACAGGAATAAACATCTATGGTTTTGAAAATTGTTTTTAAATTTTCGTATTTATATTTCAAAGAATCTAAAGTTTTCATATATCAATTTCTTTGAATTATCTTGGAATATCTTAATATTTTTTAATCAAATTTTCACCACCATAGTCTCTTTTTATTAAAGTTTAGTTTCAAAACTCAATGCAATCCTGAAGGAGGGTCACGAAGTAATCCGAAACACATGTTGACACGAAACAATAAATGGAGAAAAGTAAATGTATTTCTGCTGTTATCCTGAAAACCATTGGCAGGACTATCTGTTAGAGAAGCTATCTTGGATTTTTGAACGCCGTTGAGACATTGTGTATGCATTAAATATATGTATATATCTATATGCATGTATATACATTGTTTATATATATATATATATATATATATATATATATATATATATATATATATATATATGTGTGTGTGTGTGTGTGTGTGTGTGTGTGTGTATTTTTTTCATGTTGGTCGAAGAAGAATTTTATCAAATAAATCTGAATCCTAAAGTCCTGGAGGGAGATCATGCGTGTCTGCTTGCTTCTATATATGAAGTATATGTGAAAAAAAAATCAGCCAATCCAGTGACTTACACTATCATGACTGAAGCCAGCCAAGTTCTTATGACCATATCATACACAGCTCTTATTCGTAATTATTCCCTGTCAATATAATTTTTCTGTAAGACTTTTGTAGCATTTGTCACAGTCGAGAAGTAGGATTTTGTTTAATCTGATGTCCTTAGAACCTCTATTTTATCCAGTATCTAGTAAAGCCTTTCCATTGAGGTTGGGGTGGCTAGAAATAATAGTTATCTGACTCAACCTTTAAATGTTATCCAGTTGTGGAATTTCAGTTGTTTGACCAACCTTGTTTATTGACTTGTTTGCGCTTGTGAAAAGATTGCTGCCCTTTATCGAGAGCTTTTACCATCACTTTGTTGGGGTATTTTAAAGAAGGCCTCTTTTTATGCTTTACTACAAATTCCTAATTAAAAATTTGAGTTGGGAAGAAAATCCTTAGTACTCGTAGAAGTAATCTGCAAGTTAAACCTATATTAATCGAGATAACATAACGAGACAAGCAAATCTATATTATGATCATGTAAATGGTTTTCAATAAACTTCAAAATTGTATAACATTTTACCTCGATGATTAGACAAACCCGATTAATTTGACCTTTCCGGAAAACTTAACAAGAATTTTTTTAGTGTCTTTCTTCTTATCTCGATGGGGATTGTATTACCGAGGAGCTCGTTGATTTAATTAGACTAGAATCCTTCGACTATAATCACGACATAGCCTTTAGCAGGTAGTCTAACTTTCACAGGAATCTGACTTTTTTTAATTAATTCTATTTGCAGATACAGATAATTACCCTGATCGAAACTCGGGTTATTCTTAAATCTTATAACGTACCATTTTTTTAACCGTAAAGTGACAAGTATTACTTTGCCGTAAGTACTGGAATTTGTTACTTAATTACTTATCAACAGTTAAGACTGGTATTCTTAATTACTTCAAAGGAACGAAGAACTTGCCCGTTACGAAATGTTTTTATTGTCGATATCAACATTACATAAATATGTTCTAAAAAGGAGAAAAGATTCATAAACAATTTTTAAGGTGATTTTTTTTATATACCTTCATTATAATTCTTTACGCATGCGTAGAATTAATTACATTTACAGAATCATGTAGCAATATTTTATATACAGAATAGCAAAAGTGATATAATTTTAAAATTAAGTATAATTTGTAAACAAGAAAATGTAGAAAGTATTACCTTCTTTACCGTCCCTTAAAGAGTATAGTGATTATTTCAGCTTTATAGATATATAGTAAACTTGGGAAGTTATGAAGAAAAAAAAAAATCTTAGGTTGAATGAAAGGTGAACGTTCGACGCTTTTGACAAAAGAGCTTTCTGATTGGTGACTTTTGGAACACCTGGATACGTCACATTTCTTCTCATCAAAAGAAAATTGGAAAAGGAAAAGATTCCAGATTTCTTTTCATGTTTTGTATCTTTTAGCAAAATTTGATACTATGATTACGTTTATGTGCGTGGCCATCCAAATAGAAATTTAGGATGGAATTGAATACGGTTACGTCACATATCCATAGTAGTTGTTAGTAATACAAATTCGTTTGATCTTCCACAATAAGTACTTACATTTTCGTTTCCTTGGTTGCGAGGCGTTGTTATCATTATTATTATTATTATTATTATTTTTTTTTTTTTTTTTTTTTTTTTTACTATTATTATTATTATAAGGTAGTTTACAAATCTAGGGAGAAAAGGTGAATATTAAGAGCCCAAGGGCTGCTATAGGAATTACAGGACGTAAAATATAACTGTACGAGAGGAATAACCAAAATTAAAACATATTTAAAATTAATGACATTTAAATCGATAAGCAAAAGATTAAATATAGAATAGAAAACAAAATCAAACTAATAAACACCTTCAAAATGAAAACACTATTGCATACATAGACACACACAAATGAAAGTAAAAATGAAATATCTCTGGACCTTTCGTTGTTACTGAGAGAATGTTTTATTTGTTAAAAAAGTAGATACTCTACTATAGGCAACTTCACGGTAGATGCTCAATTGGAGAGAGACCCAAATAAATATAGGCAGAGAACAATGGTTACTACTTTATGATTATTCGCGACCTATAAATCTTAATAGATCTCCCAAGACGTTCAAACATCTTGCACTTGATTGGCCCCCTTTTTTTCCACGTAAATTTATTAATAAAATGACACTCATGATTATAGATACTAAAATATTGTGGATCTGAACAACCTACCAATATTATACCTAGGTTTAACGATAACCGTGACGTTTATGCAATTAAATTCAAAATATAAGACAGCTTTACAGGCTTTTGAAGCAATATTCTTATGGTACATTAAATTTCCAAGCTATTTATCAACATTGATAAAAAATTTATGGTGAATGTTTGTCAGAGACTGAAATTCAAAATCGAGATTGATAGAGGACTTAGGAAGAACCGTAAAGGTTTAAATACCGCTCATGAATGGCAGAGGAAAGGGGCAGTGACATGGCCATATTGACTAGGACAATTCCTAGCCCCTCTCCACTCATGCCATGACCAAGGAGGGCCAGGCAATAGCTGCTGATGACTCAGCAGATAGACCTGTAGGCTCCCGCAAACCCTCCATCCTTAGTTCACAAGGATAGTGAGGTTGCAGCGTCCAAAGAAACTAACCAGTTTTGAGCGGAACTCGAACCCCAGTCTGGCGTTCACCAGTCAGGGACTTTGCCTCATCGACCACCTCAACCCTAAGGAAAAGAACCAGACTAGATGCCTCATCGACCACCTCAACCCTAAGGAAAAGAACCAGACTAGATGCCTCATCGACCGCCTCAACCCTAAGGAAAAGAACCAGACTAGATGCCTCATCGACCACCTCAACCCTAAGGAAAAGAACCAGACTAGAAACAAGGAAAGGAAGTTTGGGTCGATCCTAACTATAAGTCTTCTTTTCATGTTTATAAGAATAAATGGACTGGAAGAAGTAACGATAATAGCAATGGGTATCTTAGAGGAAGCTTACTTTTTGGCGAAAGAAGATACAGCAAAGTTATACCATTTTCGGAAACTCGTATTTTCTTCTTCATATAAAAGAGATGGATACAAGTAAATTGTTTTTCTTTTTCTTTTTCTTTTCTTTTTGGTAAATTCGCTTTTCCCTTCGATGAATAGACCTCCCCTTGCAAAACGTACCCGAAATATTATTTTGAATATTCGCTCCTCTCTGCAGATGAAAAAGAGTTTTCGAACAGCTGAAGACTGTTAGGATTTTAAACTATTATATCTTTTATAATCTACTTTTTTACGGCTGTTTTATTCTGTATATAATTTAATACTCTTGTACGTTATTCATCAAATAATATTAACTAATAATGATAAATACAACATATTCACGGAGAAGATCCACCTTCATATTTTCATTTAAAAATTCTTCCACGAAACATCGAAACCTAACTGTTAATTAATACTGAAACATAACCATTCTTCGGAAGAGGGAACGTAATAACAATCACAATATGGTCGAAGCATTTTATTAATAAAAATCTTTTGTTTTCCATTGACAATATCACCAACGCACTACCCGAGACACAAACTCGTCTGGGAAGGAAACTCATTCAATTAACCCTCAATACTCAGCTGAAGAGTCTGTATTTCCAGGAAAGCTCGTTCCCATCCTTATTGGATTGCCGAAGCAACAGAGAGATATGTTTCCAAACGACCCTCTGAGAAATGAATGACAAATTTATAAGTTTCACATTTTACTCTCGTAGGGAAATTACAAGTTCGTCCATATCCTCAAATTACAAATTACAAAAAAAAGGTTTTGTAGTGTTTTATATATTCAAATTGATTTTTTTTGTAAAACATTGTGAGAGAGAGAGAGAGAGAGAGAGAGAGAGAGAGAGAGAGAGAGAGAGAGAGAGAGAGAGAGAGAGAGAGAGAGAGAGATAACTACATTAGTTCAATGATGATATTGTTCTAGGACTTGAAAAGACTGTTAAAGCCAGAGAAAGCCTCTGGGAGACTGAATTTATGCAAAGATGACTTTGTTGTTGGGAAAAGAGGACATTTGTTTGGTGATATAAAAGTGAATGTAAGTGAGGGAGAAAGCGATAGAACACTCGGTACATTTGAATTGAATCAGTGGCGAGTCTTGTTGAACTGTTCCAGAAGGGGATTTGTTTTTCGAAATATATGATTTTGAAAGAATAACTTTCTAAACTGTATTTGGGAAAGAGAAGTGGATGAGGAAAACAGCAAGTTATATTTCTATCTCAATATAGAGTAGTTAGAAGAGTAACATGTAGGAAGTTGTGATGAAAAGATTGATAGAGAGATTGAGAGTTTTCTGGTATCCTGACATCTAAGGTCATTGACGCCGAGTGAGGAAAAGAAGGGGCTAAAGATACATCTGTTATAAGTTAAATGTTTCAATTTTTAAATTGGAAAAGGCTTTAATTTAATGGAGACATAAGCAAGAGTAGAACATAGTTGGATGAAAATATCAATTAAAGATGCCTAATTGTGTGGTGTAAACCAGACAAAATTCAAGGATGGTTCATGTGGACAGCAGGGTGACCTTGCATGGGTCAGGGTAATAAGCAAGATGATTGAAAAGGGCAGGGTAGGAGAATGAAATAAGTGATTCCGTTTATTCCCAAAATTAGCCCGGTTCCGCTATTTGTTGATACTTTCAGAGATAATACAAGACAACTGCATAGATCATGATGCATCCTCCTTTTAAGAAGGCTGTCTTAACATCAGCTACTTTGTGCACTTTACTTGTAAGCATATTAGCAGTTCATAGAATAACAACAGACACTGCTCAATTTTGCTTACTGTTTTGCTTACATAAAGGAACTTTAATCTTCTTATCCATTTTATGAGGGGCAACTTTCTCTTGAGGGAAGTATGCTGTGATGCCATTAATGCTTTGGCTGTAAAAGGGTTAGATGAATTCCATTGAAAAGGCAATAATGTAGTGGGAGGGGATGAATGGTTCTAGGGTGTGTGTGTGTGTGTATCTTTAACAGAAGATAGGTCTGTTGATCCCATTGATGTTGACGAAGCCATGCCTTTGATGGACCAACTTCAAATTGTCTCTGTTTAGTCTCGTCAGTTTTCCATTTTTTTTTTTCATCTAATTCTTAATTGATTAATTATGAGTTATCTGGCATCCTGACCGCTAAGGTCCTTGATACCGACATTGAATTCTTAATAGTAGCATTATTTTGTATTAATACTTTGCTCAATACTCCTCCTTGGTAACTTTCAACAGAATCTATAGTCCAGCTATAGAATAGGGCTGCATCTTCGGTTATTCTTCCTTCAACTTTTTATGGATGGGCACTACATCGTACTGTACTGTAGTTATATCATGGTCCCACACTTCTGAATGCTTTGGGGAGGAGGTTTTCTAGTTGACAGGTTAAGTTTAATGCTCTCGGAGCAGTAAATTTAACGGTATTCTTTTTAATTCTTTCTTGGTGGCATAAAGATTTTCTGACTTCATTCAGCAGCCTGGAAACTAAGTATCCTATGGTGTTAGGGAAAGCTTTTATTCATATTTGAAAAGCTGAAGACTAATTACATGTCTTAATTATTTTTATAATTATTATTAATTGTTAAGCTACAACCCTAGTTAGAAAACCGGGGTGCTATAAGCTCAGGAGACCCAACAGGAAAAATAGCCCAGTGAGGAAAGGAAACAAGGAAAAATAGAATATTTTGAGATCATTAACAACATTAAAATAAATAATTCCTATCTAAACTATAAAAACTTTAACCTAACAAGAGGAAGATAAATTAGATCGAATAATGTGCCCGAGTGTACCCTCAAACAGGAGAACTCTAACCCAAGATAGTGGAAGACCATGGTAGAGAGGTTGTGACACTACCCAAGACTAGAGAACAATGGTTTGATTTTGGAGTGTCTCTCTCCTAGAACAGCTGCTTACCATAGCTAAAGAGTCTCTTCTACCCTTACCAGTATCAATTTCGTTTGCTGTGCTGTGAGAGATCCCACGGAAATCTCCCACTATCACCAATCCGCACTGGCCAACGTGGTGATGAAAACTGCCCAAACCTCAGACATGTCTAAGGCCCTTGTCCTGGAGGTGACTAGAAACCTCTGCACTTGTTGTTATATATATTTTCATTTTCATAATAATTTAGCTTCTTTCTCTACTTCTCACTCTTTAGGTCTCGCATGTTGCTACGTGCCATTTTTTTAAATCCGAATAAGGGGAACGAGATAAAGTTACCTTTCCATAGCAAAACTCGAAACAGCTTACGGAAAGTTCCTGTCGGGCGACACTGCCCTTAAACTACGAGCAGACGAGTTTAATAAACCTACTGTGTATCTACTTGCCCACAAAGAATTTGAAAGCGTTACCCAGTAAATTGTGGAACAGCTTTCCCAATAGCATGTTTTTGGGGGAGTCATTAAGAAAATCAACCCTTAGTGCAGACAAGTGAAGAGGACAATAATAATATCTAGGTAAAACTACTTCTGCAGGCAGAAAAATGAAAGCCCATACTAAATTATTGAATTTCAAGAGACATCAGTTGCCAATATTCCATTCAACTGGTATTTTTACGGATGTGAAAACCATTATATATTACCTCAACAGAAACGTTGCCCTCCTCTCCCCCCCCCCCATCTAGGCAAGAACTAGAAGACCATCGTAATGTATTTATACTAGCGCAAATGAGAAATATGAGACAAAATATTGTATATTAGAATAACCCCAAAACCTGTGTTGATGACGTCAATGTATCTCAGAGAAACTAGCCTTATGCCTGTCAATGAAGTTAGTAGTTGCAGGAACCAAAATACTGGACTACGAAATAGATCCAGGTTATCTCTTTAACTTTGATGCATTATATAGAGAAAAACAATAGTACGAGGAATTATTCATAATGTATTACTAACATTAAAACATTCATGTGGCCATGAGATTTAACCCAAAAAATCAATATTCCATAGCACATATTCTACACTTACTGAGTAGATAGTGCTGATAACACGCATTTCCATTCCAAATATTTAACTGACTTCCTGTAGTCATGTACGTGTTTATTTATAGTTTAGGTCTCTTTCCAATCTTTTTCCATCATTCTGTTAAAATTTATTTCTTCATTTATTATGTGAATTCCATTATCTCTCATCATTCTGGTATCCAATATATTTATTACCAAATACCTACTTCAATGAATGTTTCAATCATCCACCATCAATATAAACAATCATAGCCTTTTCGTCTTTGTTTCTATTTATCTCTAATAATCTTACCCTTCCTCACTTTAAATTCAATTCTATTATTGCGAACACATTTTTACTATTTTATTCAATTTCTATATAATGAAATGTTATTTTTACTCTTAGCAACTCTCCATCCATAAAGATACCCAACAGCCATGAATAAATTACACACCCTTGTTTCAGACTCGATTTTGCCTTAAACCAATCTATGTCTCATCTCCTTAATCTTAAAACTAATCTCTTCCATCACGTAAACCTTTAGTTGTCATAGACAACGTGTCTTCTATAACAAAGATTCCCACTCTCTTACAAACAAGTTGGCGAATGAGTGTGTAAGGATTCACGATATTCTAAAAAGAATATTAATTGATAAATACACTTATTAATCTACGTTTGAGTAGATGTAGTATCGTAATATTGGCTGCAGTTATAGAATTAATGTATAAGATTACAAAAGATACAAAAGATTGTATAAGTAAAAAATAAGATATAATGATGGAAAGTATTCTATGGAATTCAAACTTATGGTGGAAGAGGAGTCCTTTAGCACTGAAAGGGTTATTGGAGAATGGCATTAGTCGAAAGTGAGTATTGCGTGTTTTATCATACTAAGCAAGTTACCTTTTGCAACATACGAAATACGTGTGTTATGTTGAAAATGAATGAAACAGGCAGCGTAAATCAAGTTGGAAACAACTGAACTTGGGGAAAAGTAACAGGAAGTAGACTTGAAATTCTTGTCCCTCATTGAAAATTTGGTATCATAAAAAAACGAGAGATTCCTCTGCCTCCGATTGTTTTTAGTCCTAGCTTAATGCCTTCCATTGCAGATATAAATGTTGATGCCAGACTAACCGAAAAAATCGTTACAATCAGATTTTGTCTTTATTATTATTATTATTTATTATTATTATTATTATTATTATTATTATTATTATTATTATTATTATTACTACTTGGTAAGCTACAACCCTAGTTGGAAAAGCAGGCTCCCTAACAGGAAAAATAGCCCAGTAGGAAAGGAAACAAGTAACTGATTACAATCGTGGATTATATACGTTGAAAATGATATGAAAAGTTTTATTTTTTTTTCTTTATCAAATGCATAAGGCACCGTCTTTATATATATATATATATATATATATATATATATATATATATATATATATATATATATATATATATATATATATATATATATATATAAGGATATTCGATGAAAACAATTTAAGTGTGCTTACGTTTTAAAAATATGGTTGGCGTTATTTTGAATTACGAATAATACAGATGAACGAATAATCCTATGAAACTGCTTGTGTGAGTGATTCGTGAATGTCCTATAAATTGAAACATTAATTATATTTTCAATATCATGTTTTGATCTTTATCGTTATACACTTTTTTTTCTTCTTTTTTTTAACACCTAATTTGCCTTGAATATATTTAAAGCCCCATTTCAACTTTCATTTTCTCTATTTCATATAATTTCATATGTATCTTTATATATGCTTCAATCAAATAATGATCAAATATACCTCCATTAGCACTTATTTTCCCAATAGCGTAAATTTTCCTATTCCTTTTTCTTTCCAATGCATATTTTATAAACCATGGATTTTCAGTTATCAAATTTCTTTGCTAATACATTTCAGCATCCTTTACTTTTTCGTATAATCTAGGAACTCCATGTCTACAAACAAATTAATTTATTTTGTTCGTTACCTAGCTTTGCCTTGACGTTACTTACCACAACTATCCTTTCATGGTCTGTATACTCAGGACGCATATTCAAACTCTTACCAAAAATTATTCTCTTTCACAATCTTTAATTTGCAATTTTTGACAATATATATCTACTGCCACTAGTGTTCCTCTCACCGCTATCATATTCACTTATACAATCCTTAAACTAACATATTTTCTGTTATTTGCACAGAGGCATCTAAACTCCAAAGCACTACTCTTTCTAAAACTTATTTCTATACCTTTCAGATTTCCAGTCTTGCAGATGGAGCCATTTCCAGAGCATCAAGTTTATTTTGTTAAACAAATTAAATACCATACATTTCTTCTTGATAATCACTTCCTGCACATTTATAATACTAACACTTGGTATCTCTCTCTCTCTCTCTCTCTCTCTCTCTCTCTCTCTATCTCTCTCTCTCTCTCTCTCTCTCTCTCTCTCTTTTTATGTAATGATTCATTGAAACAAGACAAATCTCCACTGCCATTGGGTGGCTATCACACAATGGGGCCACAACCCTCTACTATACTAAATTACTTTTAATGGGGCGCATTTGCACCCACTAGCAGCAGTGCCCTTTTAGCTCGGAAAAAGTTTCCTACTATCTGATTGGTTAGAAATATCTTGTCCAACCAATCAGCGATCAGGAAACTTTTCCGAGCTAAATGGGCACCCCTGCGAGTCGTAGCAAATCTGCCTCATTAAAAAGAATTGACTGTAGGTATTCATCTCCTCGAGGAATGCCTACTATACAATATAGTATAGGTAGTAGGTTGGCCTAGGCACCAGCCGCCCGTTGAGATACTACCGCTAGAGAGTTATGGGGTCCTTTGACTGGCCAGACAGTACTACATAGGACCCTTCTCTCTGGTTACGGTTCTTTCCCTTTGCCTACACAGACACCGAATAGTCTGGCCTATCCTTTACAGATTCTCCTCTGTCCTCATACACCTGACAACACTGAGATTGCCAAACAATTCTTCTTCACCCAAGGGGTTAACTACTGCACTGTAATTGTTCAGTGGCTACTTTCCTCTTGGTAAGGGTAGAAGAGACTCTTTAGCTATGGTAAGCAGCTCTTCTAGGAGAAGGACACTCCAAAATTAAACCATTGTTCTCTATTCTTGGGTAGTGCCATAGCCTCTGTACCATGGTCTTACACTGCCTTGGGTTAGAGTTCTCTTGCTTGAGGGTACACTTGGGCACACTTTTCTATCTAGTTTCTCTTCCTCTTGTTCTGTTAAAGTTTTTATAGTTTAAATGGGAAATATTTATTTTAATATTGTTACTATTCCTAAAATGTTCTATTTTTCCTTATTTCCTTATTTCCTTTCCTCACTGGGCTATTTTCCCTGTTGGGGCCCCTGGGCTTATAGCATCCTGCTCTTCCAACTAGGGTTGTAGCTTAGCATTTAATAATAATAATAATAATATCTGTACTCCAGAAGATTGGCTCTGAATGAGAGCCAATGATAGTAGCCGTCTTCCATAATCAATAGGTATTTCTTTCCCTAAATACACACAGCAAACCCACAGTTGGCCCCTTACATAGGGAAACAGTAGTGTATTGGAATCCCATGCCATTTGTACTTCCTAAAGTAGTTTTGTCTAGATAGTACCTCCAACTACAATGTTGGTAGTGTGACGAGCCAAGAGTAGATTGTGACTCAAAAGCGGGATGAAAGCAACTGAGTAACTTTATTACAGAACATCCAGTTTATATATGCTTCAAGTCTGGGCAAGAACGTCATAAAATATAACGGGCTATTTCATGTCCAACCGGCAACCGGTTCTGTTAACAGTTAACGGTAAGAAAAACAGACAGGTTGATACAGGTCGCTGTCAGTGCGAGGGAAGAGCGAAGATACAAAGGATAATATACAGTATACAAAAAGAGAAATGTCGTTACTATGTACTATCGTGTGACACACGGTTAGTACAGTAGCATTCATTTCTATTATACATTCCAAACGTATCGTCGCTTAGATTTTCTTGGATATCTTTTTATATATCATTTGTATCTTCCTTTTGATATTTTGGCACAGAATGCTTTAAAGGCTCGAGTATTTTTGTGCAATATAGTCAAGTATCAGAATTTATTATGACAGTTCATTCAGAACATTTTCAATTTCTTCATTATTTGTTGTAGATAAACGAACCACTGTCCCTTGCTTAGCTAAAGTTAGAAAAGCAGGCCGACCCACTCGTTTCTCTCTCTCTCTCTCTCTCTCTCTCTCTCTCTCTCTCTCTCTCTCTCTCTCTCTCTCTCTCTCTCTCTCTCTCTTTTAAAGTAACGAATGGGAGAGTATGCTACAATATGGCTTTTAACGTTTTGAAATATTGATTGTAACATTTTTTTATTCATTATCTTTCATATAGGCATTTGAATGTTTTTGTATATCATGTAAGTTTTTACTTATTGATATGGAAATGTGGTCGTATTGAGTCATGTTGCAGATGTGGAAATTAAATTGGAAAAAAAAATGTATGAAATAGTAGTTTAAATGACAGTTACTTTTTAACTCCACCACTGTATTTTGCAACGAAAAATATATAAAGATTTGTGGGAATAAAGCTAAGCGTTACAATCCACAGCAATTGGGTTTTGGAACATTATTTTCTCGTAATATAAGGCCATCTTTGCTATTGATTTCGTGAGAAATGTATGCATGGTACGTGTACGTTATATTTTTTTCATCATTTCTTTAGTATGGAAAGTTGTATGATTATTCCAATACTTTTTTTCTGGAATTTCATTAGCAACCTTTGCTATTTTCTTTGAAAATTTTGCTTTTGAAATTCAGAGTGGTAGTGTCTAGGTTTAAAATACTGACCAAGATATTCAAGTTCAGTTACTATCAAAAGACCGCAGTTTACAATTTGTTTCATTTATGTAGCATAATTCCTGGAGCGCTAAACGCATTCTTTTTCATAAAATCTAACAATTTATATTATTTGAAAAGGGATTTTTATTAATCCTGATATCTATTTATACCACCATCATAAGAGAAGTTTGATTGATTGCAAATAATGGTACCACTATTTGTTCAAGCGTTAGACATTAAGAATAGAAGAACAAAGTTTCTAACGTACAGAAAATTTAATTTAGCGACTGTGAAGAAAAATATAATTGTTTATTCCACCACAATGATTTTTCACAGAAGTAAAAGTCAGTCTATTTCCATCCTTCTTTCGAAACCAGAACTCTCGTGTTGTGTCACCCCAGTTTCTACGATTTCTTCATAACCCCCTTTGGGAGTTTTCTCGTCTATTCCTTTTCTTGTGCACAATTTCCATTTGTTTCTTTTCCTTTTTAGAAATTTATGGCTACGGCTTTACAAAACCGAACTAGTCTTTGAGCTTCACTCGTCCTGTTTTTATTATAACGTTCATCCTTGACCCCACAGGTGAATGATTAATTGAAACCTCTAGGTGACGTCCTCAATATAGAAGCTTCCCTTTTTCTTTCTTTATTTTGGTTTGAATTAAATAGTTACTGTATTTGAGCATTTATAGATATGTTATACTGTCGGCCATTTCATTTTCCAGTTTGAATTTGAAATTTTAGCTTCTTGTGTACTTGTGACTCTCTCTATTTGACAGAAAAAATAAATAAAAAAAAAACATACACTCAATAATCCAATTTCCTTTTGTCGGGATTATCGCCAGGATTGGCTACCAGGAAAAACCAATCCACAATTAATAGAATTGCAAAAACACAGACACATTTTCTCTCTCTCTCTCTCTCTCTCTCTCTCTCTCTCTCTCTCTCTCTCTCTCTCTCTCTCTCTCTCTCTCTCTCTCTCTCTCTCTTTATATATATATAAATATATATACAGTATATATATATGAAAATTTATATATACAGTTTATATATAAATATATATATATACATATATATATATACTGCATATAAAATATTATATATATATAAATTTATTATATGTGTGTATATATACACATATATATAAATATATATATATATATATATATATATATATATATATATATATATATATATATATATATATATATATATATATATATATATATGTATATATATATATATATATATATATATATATATATATATATATATATATATATGTGTGTGTGTGTGTGTGTGTGTGTAAATACATATAATCATTATCATCATGAACCATTGCTAGTCCACCACAGGACGAAGTACAATATATTCGCGGGCAGTTATAGTCTTCTCAAAAAGGATGTATCTGAATTCGACAGGTGCGCAGTAGATTCACATTGGGTTTACTAAACTTGTCTGTTCGTAGTTTAATGGCAGTGTCACCCGACGGGAACTTTCCGTAAGCTGTTTAGAGTTTGGCTACAGAAAGGTAACTTTATGTAGTTTCCTTCTATTCGGATTTAAAAAAGGGGACGTTACAATGTGTGAGAACTACAGAGTGACAGGGAGTAGAGAAAGAAGCTATTGTGGCGATGAGATATATATATATATATATATATATATATATATATATATATATATATATATATATATATATATATATATGTGTGTGTGTGTGTGTGTGTGTGTGTGTGTGTATATATATATATATCAACAACAACAAAAAGTGCAGCAGTTTCTAGTCACTTCTAGGACAAGGGCCTCAGACATATCAATAGATGTTTGAGGTTTAGCCAGTTTTTACCAGTGCGGATTGGTGATAGTGGGAGATTTCCGTCTGATATCTCACAGCAAACCAACCTAACATTGTGGCCCTAACTAGTACAGCTTTGCTAATCACGGTGGTTTCACCACCTTAACGTGTGTGTGTGTGTGAGTATATATATATATATATATATATATATATATATATATATATATATATATATATATATATATATATATATATATATATATATATATATATATATATATGATAAATTTTGCACATTTTTACGTGTTTTTCATATTCAAATAAGCCATATATATTTTGATATATTAATGTCTGGATTCTCTTAACGACCTCGGGATCAGAGCCCCAGGCGAAATCTCACAAAGACAAGAGCTTGGCTCCGGCCGGGAATCGAACCCTGGTCGGCAAGCTTATATAGACAGTGACTAACCCATTCGTGGCCGAATGGGTTAGTCACTGTCTATATAAGCTTGCCGACCAGGGTTCGATTCCCGGCCGGAGCCAAGCTCTTGTCTTTGTGAGATTTCGCCTGGGGCTCTGATCCCGAGGTCGTTAAGAGAATCCAGACATTAATATATCAAAACATATATGGCTTATTTGAATATACGCCACGAATGGGTTAGTCACTGTCTATATAAGCTTGCCGACCAGGGTTCGATTCCCGGCCGGAGCCAAGCTCTTGTCTTTGTGAGATTTCGCCTGGGGCTCTGATCCCGAGGTCGTTAAGAGAATCCAGACATTAATATATCAAAATATATATGGCTTATTTGAATATATATATATATATATATATATATATATATATATATATATATATATATATATATATATATACATATATATAGGCTGTAATGACTTGGCAATGTGTCACTCTTACTCTAACTGCTGAAAAAATATGCTGCACATCAACCCTATGTTACACTGTACTACTTACCTGTTTACCCTGCAATAATGTTAGTGTGATTTGGATATTAGAGCCTCTTACGCATAATACCTATTTCAGATTATATATTCAGCTATTCATACCACCCTCTATTTTCATATGATCAAACACTCGCAAAACATTCAGACCAACCTTTTACTTTCATTAACATTTTTACCCCTCTGTATTCTTACATTTCTTAACTTTCGAACTTATAATACATCTCATACGCTATAGAACAGTTTATCCCAGCATCTGCCCTTTTCTTCTCCAACCTTTCAGCATCCTCACTTTACTTCTTTAAAAAGATTTGACTCGACGATCATTTTTTACATTCCCACCTTGACTTCCATCAACAATTCAAGTATCTTATCAATATTTTGCAAACGTCCTGTTACCTTTATGGCTTCACATATTGTGATAGTCGCCTCTTCTTTTATCTTACGTCTTGCATCATATTTACTCATAACATACTTTAATGAGTAAACGTCTTCCATAATGCATCACTACATCAATATACTGGTTTCCATTTATTTGACCATCATAATTTTACTCTTGCTCACAATTATTCTCAGGGATCTTCTCTTGTCAACACTTTTAGACTTTAATAATTCTCTTTCTCCAATCAGTCACACTGTACTATTTGCAAATGTACACTATTCCAGACTCCACAACCTAGCTCCTACATATATATATATATATATATATATATATATATATATATATATATATATATATATATATATATATATATATATATATATATATATGATGTGTGTATTCATATTATATATATATATATATTATTTATATATATATATATATATTATATACTGTATATGATGTGCATATATATATATATATATATATATATATATATATATATATATATATATATATATATATACACATATATATACATATAAACTGTGGGCCTATATCCTCTTAATAATCCCTTAATCTCTATATGAATTCATTCAGTCATATTACTGCCAGAAAACCCCATAATCAATCAGTCACCATAGTTTTATACTAAGACCAGCTGCACAGAGAGTAAAGAGCAGCTTCCTATACATGCTCATACAGCAGTCTCAGATGTAGTTTGGAACAGTTCAATGTGCTGGCAAGGAGGGTGCCTCAGGGTGGTTGACTTTCAAGGTGCACTGTCAGCGTTCATATCTTGTTCAAGGTGCAACACGTTGCGTTGGCGTAGCCATGTGTTGCGTAGTATTCAACCTACTGCGATAGAATCACCATTTAAATTAAATTAATAAGATTTAGTTTTGAGAAGGTAAACTCGATGAATAACTAATGCTCAAATTTAGTTAATAATGCGACAAATATGGTTGCGTTGTTCAAGAACAATATTCCAGATTTATCAACAAGGAAAAATCATCAATCACTCATAAATGAAAAATCTAACAATTTTATGATAATAAGAAATGTAAATTCAACTTTTTCATTTGAATTATTTGCGTGTTCGACGGAGAGAGAGAGAGAGAGAGAGAGAGAGAGAGAGAGAGAGAGAGAGAGAGAGAGAGAGAGAGAGAGAGAGAGAGAATGGAAAACATTTTAGGGTCGAATCGGCTTATTGACATCTCTGGATAACAAGGGAAACTTGACCAATAGCCAAGTGAGTTCCATAATGGATTTTAAATTCTGATGACCTCGAGTTGTCAAACAAAGGGACACCAGTCTTTATTCAAGGGTTTCTCTGAAGGTAAGATTTGAACTATACATAAAGAGAAAAAAACCTTGGATAACGGGAATCACAGAACGTGTCGAATTATATCGTTCTTAGATGACAGAGGGTATAATTTTTCATCGTTGCATTTTAAAACTTAAAGTCGGATCCAGGTGGGACGCTAATCACATGAAAATGTACAAAGTCCTGCTATCAAAACTAGCGCAACTTCTTGCGAAAAACAGATGAAGCCAGAAAGTAATGGAAATCCTACACATTCAAGCGATATCGTTTTTCTTGAGGGATAGGAAAGAAAATGTTTTTAACGATTAATCTTAGTATAACCTGCATTTTGGTTTAGTGACAAGGGCAATAATTTAATCATATTTTTACTCGAGTAAATAAATTGCAACATTATCAATATCGAAAGAGGAAGTTAACTTCAAACCATTTGCAGTAGTAAAGAAAATTACTTCAAAATTCAACTTAACTATTTCAACTCCTGAACAAAGGTATACCCGTGGATACATGGGAAAACGGCCACAATGGTAAACAATAGACAAAAGCTAGAGTGAAAATAGCCAAATATCTCATACACTCAATCGTATAGTGTATTGTTGTGAAATTACTTCTAACTTTTTAAAATACACTGAAGATTAGCCCACAAATATACTAATATACCCGACTAGTCTGTTTCTTACGTGAACTGGCACTAAATTTCTTATTTACGCGTGCAAGTTACATGTTTCTTCAACCCAACTAATTTACTTGTTGTATGGGATACATGCTATTGTAGTTGTGTCGTTCAAAATGAACTGAAAAAGGACAGTGAAATGACGCAGCTCACTATTGTTTTCTTGATTGCTGTTCGACATCTTATTCTTTTGGTTGAGTTGTAATCAGAGGGCCAAGGCCTTTTTTGTTTCTCTATGTCTCGGAAGTCCTGAGAGAGGATTTTTCTAGTCCTATTCATCTTTTCTTGATCTCGCTACGATTGTATCCGTTTCTAGCTGGGAGGGTTGTAAGGTCATGATGATCCACAGACCAAGCAAATTGTACCTTAGCAATGCACCACATAACTTCAGTCCCCACTTTGACTATTGTATACAGTTCTAATTTCCTAACTTAGTGTTGTGTATTATATTTCATCGATTTTTTTTATCAGCTTTATTGCTTTCTATTTGGAAACAATACTTAAAAGTCTTTACTGCGTTTCTTCGCTACACTTGCTTTATATCCTTCTACTTCGCCTCCGTTTCCCTCCCTTTCCTTCATCTTGCTGTCTAACCTCTTTAACTTTTACCTCATGGTGTAACTGTAAGGTTTTCCCCATGTTGTTCTTGGGTGCTGAATGGCCTCACAGGCCCCACCGCCCCACCATCAAATTCATAAATCTGATAAATCCAATCGAAAGGCATCTCATCATCTTCGAGGTGCCACAAATTCAAGTTTTGTTCCATGCCAAAGAAAGGATACATGAGTTCACTGAAATAAATGTCGAGTGCTTTTGAGTTAGAAGTTGAGGAAGAGCTGTAAAGTGTTAGATTGGTGGTATGGAAGACTTTGAAAGGGAATTCCAATACTACACGAAATATAATGGTGAAAGACGCACTCTGTTTGAGAGTGGGTCGTTTATCGGAAACACTGTAAATGAACCTTATTTGTGTGCAAGAAACGTCTAACGTTACGAAAGGTTTTTCATTTCTCTTTTTCACTAACATCTAAAGAATGAATGTACAGTAGAAGGGGCTGATTTGTTAATGTAAATTTAGGACCACCAAGAAGTATTGTGTCCTACCACCGCTATTATACCAGTAATTTGGACTACAAGAGTAATGATTTATTGAACTGTGATTTCCTTCGGAATATATATATATATATATATATATATATATATATATATATATATATATATATATATATATATGTGTGTGTGTGTGTGTGTGTGTGTATATATATATATATATATATATATATATATATATATATATATATATATATATATATATATATATAATGTGTGTGCGCACGTGTATGTGCGCCCTTTATCCAAAAAGATTCATGGTTGCATTATCATGTGGGCAGAGAGCGAGACTGCACTTTGAAGATTTATTGAAGAGATTCTGAGACGCACAATTTTCTCGTACTCTAATATAGATGTCGACATCTTTCTTAGGTAAAATATCAGCAAAGGCAATATCCGTGAAATATAACCTCTTGGTAAAAACACTCCCGCCTTTTTTTCTTTTCTTATTTTTAAAGTTTTCCCGCAATGCGTTGGTGGGTGAAATTGGGCAGATGTTTTGTTGCTGTCTGAGGAAGAGCGAGTTGGTGCATTTGTTGTGTCTTGAAAAGGAATTCTGGGTAAGCACAGAATGGGTGTAGTCAGTCTTACTACGCTTGCATGTGTTTCATTGCCTGTCTCCCCCAATGATACACTTCGTGTTTCAAGTCTCCTTTTGCTCGTTTTGTTTTATATGAGCTACCCACAAAATTGTGGAAAGTGTCTTGTTAGATAGATATTTTATTTTGGATTGTTATACTAGTTCTATTTCATCTCTTGGATTTTACCCTCATTTCTAATCTTTTCTTTATTATTTGCTCTTTTCTGATAGTTATTCTTGGTCTTGTTTAGGAACTATCTCTTTTGGTGAATCCAATAAAAATTTTGTGGAATTATAGTTCATTTCTTCTTTACTTTCTTCCAGTTCATCGTGTAGCTAGGAGTACATACTTTGTATCGCTAAAATATTGATAATTGGATATGGTTAATGGAAAAATATACATGAGAAACTACTATATATGGCATTTATAGACTATGAGAAAGCTTTTTATTCTGTCAAAACTTCATCAGTAATGAAAGTCTTTCAAAGACAAGGAATAGATGAATCTTATGTTAGAACACTTGGAGATATCTGTACAGAAATTACAGCAATCCTCAAACTACATAGGGATAGTGAGAAAATTCCGATTGAGAAAGGAGTTAGAGAGGGAGACCCCCTCTCCTGAATTATTCACAATGTGGCAAAGAAAAGTTTTTAGGAATTTAGATTGGGATAATGTAGAAATTAACGTCAATGGGTAATACCTTAACAACTTAGCATTTGCAGATGACTTAGTTCTATTTAGTGGATCACCAGAGGAATTGCAAAAGATGATGGAAGATTTGAATAGAGAAAGCAAAGATGTACCATTGAAAATAAATAAATATTCAATAAAAAAGTAGAGAAAGCAAATAAGGGGTATGGACGAACCTCTAGAGATTGTAAATGATTATAAGAACTTAGGACAGACAGTAAGTGGGACCGAAATTAAAAGTAGGATAAGCATAGTATGGAGAGCATTTGGTAAACAAAATGAGATTGTTAAAAGTAAATCCCACTGTCTATAAAAAGAAAAGTATTTAATCAGATGGTCTCACCAGTATTGATCTATGCATCAGAAACTTGGGGCCTTACTAAAGCCATAGAACATATGCTAGTTACAACTCAAGGAGAAATTGAAGGAATAATGATGGGAATAACACAAAGAGATGTAAAAAAGAGCAACATTAAAAGTAGAGGATATTCTAACGAACATGTAAGAGAAAAAATTGACATAACAGAATGGGTCCCTAGAGATTGCAAACGAAACAGGTGAAGGAAGAGAAAACGATAGATTGACGAGCCAAGAAAACTTGCAGGTATATACTAGCATTGAAAAACCATAAACCGATGCGAGTGGAAGGTCATGTGACTCATGTTTGATCCTTTGTCCTACAGTGGACTAGCAACGGATGATGATATGTAATCTACAATTCACTCGCATTTTCTTCATAAGTTCCATACTATTCATATAATGACGTGACATGAATACATGATGTTATTAAAAGTTTTTTTTTTTTTTTTTTTTTTTTTTTTTTTTTTTTTTTTTTTTTTTTTTTTAGAAAGTTCCTCATCCCATTGTCTTGTACACAACGGTCTTCACTAACCTATACTTGGTCGAGTGATTGGACTGAAGCTTCCATTAACAGATTGCTCTGAAATTATTTTCCCCTCACATTTCATTCACTCTCCATCTCCACGAGGTCCCCTTACCCTCTTCAGCTCCATTTTTCCTTCTTCCGCCATTTTTGCATTGAATGGAAGAAAAGATTATCTAGTTAATTAACAGTTACGGTGTCATACGCGGGAAGATAAAGAGATCATTAGGATTATTAACGGATTGTCAAAAAAATTGTGTATTTTTCCTGTTGAATTATGTCCTTAAAATACTAAATTCTTTTAGGAATTCGGATATTTGTTAATCACTTGTCTTTTCTAACAACGTATCCTTAGCACATATCTTTTGATGCATTTTTATGTTCCATTTCCCGTTTTCAAGAAACTTCTTTGTCGGCTTTTCTTAACATCTAGAATGATATATTGATAATTCATTCAACCTTAACTTTCTGTATCTTATCATATCGTAGCTCTATCAAAATTTAATGTTACTATTTTCGTTTCCTTAGACTTTCTGGTCAATGTTTCTAATGGATAGCATATGCATATTCCTTCACCAGATTAATTACGTAGTTTTTTTTCCCTTATCGGTTACGTTCTCTAATTAGAGGGATGGAATTCACCGAATATCGTTACATTTTAGCTTTAATGGAATTAAGAATTCATTTGGCATATATTCCCTCATTTCATTTAACATTGCAAGTTTTGCGAATTCATCTCAGGTGTCAAATGATAATTTACATGTGAGGGTCAATGATAAGAAACAAACCTTTGATTTTAAGCAGCTAATTATTGAATCCCTGAATATGTGTCCGTCTAGTCAAATGACTTATTTTCTTTCACTGTTTTCAGAAGTATCAGGAGGAAAGAGGTGAAAAAGCCTCGAAAGGGTTTATTTAGATGAATTGGTAATGAAGGGTTTCAATGTTTGGGAAACTGAAGAGATCATATAAGATAGTGTTAAATGTCATTGCGTTTAGGAGCAGGTTCAAGCTACTGCCGATATTTCTGTGTAGTATATGGAGCAATTAATGTTGGTTAAGCTTTGTTGCATTGGAAGCTTAGCCATGAATTAGCGGCTACAAAATGAACTTGGTAGTGACTGGCTAATGTGTGTATGTATGTATGTATGTATGTATGTATAACCTTAGTTGTGAAAGCAGGATGCTATAAGCCCAAGGGCTCCAATATGAAAAAAAAAAACACTCCAAGAGATGTAATAATCAATTAAAATAAGATATTTTGGGAACATTAATAACATTAGATTATTAGAGAGAGAGAGAGAGAGAGAGAGAGAGAGAGAGAGAGAGAGAGAGAGAGAGAGAGAGAGAGAGATCCAGTGTAGTAATGTCTGGCCAGTCAAAGAACACAATAACACTCTAGCGGTAGTATCTCCAACGGGTGGCTGGTGCCCTGGCAAACCTACTACACGCACTCACAATATGTGTGTGTGTGTGTGATATTAAATAAATATGTAGAAATAACGTTAATAGATGGAAAAAAAGCCCTTCTGAATAGAGTTTTCACTTTGCGGAACACATCTCAAATGACTTGGCTTCTTTATATTAAAATGGAGATTTCACTGGAAAAAAAAGGTCATGTAGAAATGTATTATGCAAAGGCGCTCTGCCGAATACCCGAAGGGTAGGATGCTGGCTGTGTTATGAAGGATGGCCGAAGAAGAGGCGAGAGACAAAAGTAAAGGAAATATATTGTTTTTAAGAAAAGATAGACAAATCTTTGGATGTAAAATAAAAACAAGAGAAGAGCCGTGATAAATTAGAAAACTCAGTCGTGGTGGAAATCCTGTGATGTAATATGCTCAGATAAAAAGGATGGAAAGGAAATCAGATAAAAAGGATGGAAAAGAAATCAGATAAAAAGGATGGAAAAGAAATAGAGATAGTTTATTTTTGTTAAAGTTTTTATAGTTTATGTAGGAAATATTTAGTTTGATATTATTACTGTTCTTGAAATATTTTATTTTTTCCTTGTTTCCTTTCCTCACTGGGCTATTTTCCCTGTTGGAGCCCCTGGGCTTATAGCGTCTTGCTTTTCCAATTAGGGTTTTAGCTTAGTAAGTAATAATAATTAGTAGAATAGAATACAAAGGATTCTAGTAAGATACAAATTGACGGATACTGACAGATGCTGAGCAAAGAAATGTTGGCATTCCAACGTCGATCTTAATCGTTCTTGAAAACGATCTCTGTCTACTGGTAACAAAGGGGAATTAACGTGTATTGATGTCTTCCTTAATTAAATATCAATTTAAATTAAACATAGTTTCACTTCCACGGAATTGAATATCCTTTGATGGTTACCAAGCATCTTAGAGTTGGTCTTAATTCAAATTCCCCAAGAATAAATAGACCTCTGGCGGAATTCAATATAAGTTTTAATTGTGTAGAAGCTTGTTTAGGATTCAAAGTATTTCAAAAGGCTTAAGAAAAAGGTAGAAGATAAGTAGATACTCTCTCTCTCTCTCTCTCTCTCTCTCTCCTCTCTCTCTCTCTCTCTCTCTCTCTCTCTCTCTCTCTCTCTCATCTCTCTCTCTCTCTCTAATGTTAGGATATTAACTATTCTACTAATATTTCTTCTGACACTTAATTGATTCGAAATCTATAATATTCTTGTTAGCGTTTACCGTAACAGTAAATTTTATAACAGTATTGAAACAATGAAAAACTAAAAGCAATAATCTCAAAAGTCCCGAATTGAAAAGTTGAAGATACTGAGATATTGGAATCAGACAATGGACGTCCTGGTATAATAGTGTCGGAGGAAAGATCGACGATGGAGAAGAATATAAGCTTAAGATTGTGGAACACAAAAGAGGCTCTTTTCAAAGAAAAGTTTTGTCCTGATAATCGGCTAAGCAGAATTGCTCCGTATTTAGATTCTCCTGCACTTCTTTTGAAATTAAATGAATGGAAATTAAAAAAAAAAAAAAAATAAACGTTTTGTCTATCTTTCAGAGATTGTACATCAAGTGCGAATTAAGATTAAAAACTTTGATAAACGGTCTTCTCTTACTGGAATGTTTCAGACTTTTCCAATTAAACGAACCCGTTTCCATTAATAGATCGAGACGATGTACTGTATATAGTGTCATCAGCAAAGCAAACATTTGTAGAAGAATGAAATATTAACGCCCTTTTCATATTGTATTGGTAGAGTTAAGCCATATCTCTGCATGGTTTGAAGTAGACTCAGAATTTTTATCCTTGAAATTTGTAATTTTTCACGCAATTACCAAACCACTCTATTTCATGGTTTTTGTTGTTGTTGTTGTTGTTGTTTTTATAGAGTATTTACAGTTTTGATTTATAGAAATGTATTAAATGGAATATCATATGCCATTTTATCTAATTAGTTTCAGTTTCGATTTCTTATGTCAATTTCCTTCTGTGGCCGTGATGGCAGCAATATTGTAGATTATCGAAATTCCTTAAATTTATTTGATAATCCAAGTCATGTTTTAAAGCTCTTACTTGTCCTCATTTTCAGGCTAATGTGTAGGAATAGAAAAGTACAGAATACTTTCCATTGTACTAATAAATGTATTTTTTTTTTTATTTTGTATATATTTTGGCATATAATGATAAATTCTATAGTTTATTTCATCTCGTAACAATGAAATAGCACACAAGAGATAGACGCCGAGATATAATGCTAGGCACCCAAGTGAAATTAAGAAGCCTTTGAGCTCATCAGCTTATCTCTAACTGCCAATAAAACGTCAAATGGAGCGGCGATAAACCAGTGTGTCTGTGGCTCATGGCTAATAGATTTTATGATAAGGATGTCTAATGGCCGTGATTAAAATGGCAAAGGGGTTTGAAAATTTCACTTTGTGGAAAGCAGTTCATCCAGTGTCTGAGATCACTTTTGTTATATAATCGTTGGTTATTTTCTCACATTCTTACAATTTATTTTCAATTTTGTAGCATTTCAATGAGTAATGAATTATATTGAAAATGGAAAACTATATATTCATATGTTCTGAAAATCTAAAGCTCCATTTAAATATATATACTGGCACGTTAATTTAAAAGTTCACTGTTGAAAGAACCCGCAATTTTAATCGGAAATTTTCCGTAAAAATATAGTTCTTAGCCGTATTCCAGTAAAATACAGATAACCGTAATTTTTACCCTACTGTGTTGTCATCTTTTACAAGTTAATGACCGCAATATTAATCCTTTACGCCAATATATCCGTTTTTTGAAACGGCAAATGCATGGAAACATTTATTTCAGAATTTTTACCCTTTTTTTAATAATTTTTTTTAAGATTGTATGTATTACAATGACTTGTAAATTAACTACAAGTTGTTGCTCAATTTACTTTTTAAGTCATGTTCTCTGTGTATTTCAATGCTTTGTATCTCTAACTTTAGTTCAGGTTGTACTGACATTTTCAAGTGGCCAGAGCTAGAAGCGAATAAGCTTATTTGACCAAAGAGTATTTGTCGATATGTATGTAACTATCTTAATCATTGTACATTTTGGATTTCGTTTTCAAAGACGTTATATCAATTCCAACTTAACGTAACACAAACCGTACTAACTTGAAGTGAACTCAAATGTATTGCTATTGGGAGGCCTTATCCCCTTCTAAGGGTTATTGTTAGAATTGGGTTCGTTTCATAATCTATTTTTGTCGAACTTTAGAGTAAAAAATACAAAGCTTGCATCAAAGTTTCCTTATGTAGAAGACACAATTTTATAGATAAATATGTATAAAAGCTGGTTCCGTCAATGAAATAAATACGTGATCATACATATGCATATATTGTTGTGGTGGCCGATGTGGTAACGTTCCTGATTGGTGAACGCCAGACTCGGGTTTGAGTCCCGCTCAAACTCGTTAGTCTCCTTGGTCACTGTAACCTCACCATCCTTGTGAGCTAAGGCTGTGGGGTGTCAGGGATCCTATAGGTATATCTGCTGAGGCATCAGCAGCCATTTCTTGCCCCTCATTGGTCCTAGCTTTGGGGGGAGAGGGGTCTTGGTCGCTGACCATATGTATATATGGTCAATCTCTAGGGCATTGTAATGCTTGATAGGGCAATGTCACTGTCACGTGTCTCTGTCATTCATGAGCGGCCTTTAAACCTTTAAATTCACCCCGATTGAGACCATATCTCCAGGAACCAGCGTGTTTTCAATGGAAGACCTTCCTTTCGGTATCAAATGTTTGTCGAATCGTATTTGGTTTTTCTAACTGTGATCTCCCAAGACCATAAACTCATCAAAGTTAAGAAGGCGCTCATGTTGGATTTTAACTCCCATAACGATATTGACAAGGCACAAAGTTCCTTCACCTTCGTTAAAAACATTTTTTATTAATATAATTAAGATAGTTTGTCACACTTGATTGTATTTTATTTTGAAACAAATTTTATATTTCTATGATAATCGGTTCTCCCTTCTTGTTTTACCATCTTAGTTATGAGGTCACAACCTTAAAAAAATGCAAAAATCATCAATTCTAAACGAAGCTGTGAAATTTATGTCAAACCAACTTACATTAAGTTCTTTAAATGTTGTTACTGCTGATATAAAATAATTTGCAGTTACTTTTGTAAGTTTATAACATCATTTCAATTTGAACATATATTTTAAAGCTAAAGATAGATTTACAAACATACAGTGTAAATTTCAGAAAAATAAAGAAGCCTTGGAATGGAAATGTTGTACTTCGAGAAAGATCTTGAATGCTGAATGTTCTTATTGTCTTATGAAAGTCATAGTTTCCTACATGATCCCATGATCTTTTTTACAAGATCTCTGTTCATATCATCTAAAATTTCCGTCATTTACTTAAAGATTATAATCGGCAGCAGAATTATTTGCTTCAGAATGCTTAACTATTCTCTTGGATCTAATCTTTGATAACAAAATGATCGGCTTATGATATATAATAAACATCCCTATGATGCTACTGTCTTCAGATAATGCCTTTGATTGATTGCTCTGTATACCACTGCGTTATTGGTGATCTAATCGTTAATATTCCTTGGATGGTACGCTCTCTCTCTCTCTCTCTCTCTCTCTCTCTCTCTCTCTCTCTCTCTCTCTCTCTCTCTCTCTCTCTCTCTCTCAAAAGGATTCTTATGTAAGGTTCGTTCGTACTATGTATAATTTACTTTACACTGCACCTTCAGTTGGTTTGTGAATCTACTATGCCTTTTGACTCATTAGGTATAAACATCATGCGTTCTTTTTTATAAAACTTGAAAGGATTTGATCTCCAGATTTTGTCGTAAATACTGTATTAAAATGAAAAGGAATTGCAGTGGGCAGTCACCTGAGGGTACCTTTCGTTCTTAATTAATACGTATTTGATTTGTAATGATATTAACTCGGTGTGCTTATTACTATTGATGTTTTGTTCACAAGAGAAACTGAATGAAGACGAGCAGATTCTAAGAGATAGAACAACTGTTATAGCAGAAAGAAAGACTCTTGAGACAAAGCAGCATTCAAGAAAAAGCAACCCTCAAGACATAGGGAACCATTGTGTGTCAGAATGGCTGGAAATTTGGACCATTTTTAAAGACGCAAAGAATTCCAGTCGAGAGACTAACCTCTTTCTGTTTATACCCTTCAATAAATAATTTCACCGAATCTTCCGTTAACTGTCCTCAACATCGGTTTTAGGTTTTATCTCACTATTTATTATTTATTTCATTTTCATCCGAACCTTTAGATCATTCTTGTCTCATAATGATTAATATATATATATATATATATATATATATATATATATATATATATATATATATATATTTTTCTTTTTACCATTATTTTTCCTCTGCGCTATTCACTCCGTTCCAGGTGCAGTCAGTGATTACTCGAACCTTTCACCTCAAAAGATGGAGGAAATTAAGAGATATCTTTTCTGATTACGATTCTCTCTCTCTCTCTCTCTCTCTCTCTCTCTCTCTCTCTCTCTCTCTCTTCTCTCTCTCTCTCTCTCTCTCTCTCTCTCCTTCCTGTTTTAATTCACATTTCTTTTACTTAGGTTTATTGTCTCTCATTAGAAATAATGGTTTTTAGGCTAACTTGTTTCATCGGCGGGTAACTTTTTATGTAAACTAATGAATACTTATTCTAACGATAATGTAGTAATACAGTACCGTCCAAAATTGAAACCATATAAAAGATCGTCGAGATGGATAGTTAAATACTTAAATAAAGGTCAATGGTGAGAGGTTGCCCAAAACTGGATGACATTCAAATCCTGACGATACCAACATTCGGATCGTCTCTAAAATAGGACCAAATCGCTTTATACGGACTAAAGATTCTATCAATGTTAAGTTCAGAAAAACATATATTAGCGAATATTGCGTTTGATAAAAGTCAGGTAATGTGTAATAGTATAGATTAGGGATAATTTTAGCTTTATTATTTTGTTATTTTGTCATCAGAAATTACAAGAAATAGAAACGACAGTTTTTTTTTATCATATGCGAAAACATATTGAGATTAATAAAGTTTTAACTAAAAAAATTTCAGGTGATATATTTGTCGTGAAAGTCAGAAAATAGTATGAGAACGTAATGATATTGATGACATTGAGATTCAACAAAAACGACATTAACTTTACATTCAAAGACGATGGACTATTCTAACGAAGTTTTTCTCTTCACATTTGAAACATATTCCATGTTGCCTATCCTTAGTATAACATGGGTTTAAATTCCTTCCACATAAATTATTCGTATATTAAACGCCTTAGTTATTCCATGCACCTACTTGCATATTGTGCCGGTAACAGACACACGTGTGTATGTACAGTATTCTCTCTCTCTCTCTCTCTCTCTCTCTCTCTCTCTCTCTCTCTCTCTCTCTCTCTCTCTCTCTCTCTCTCTCTCTCTCTCTCTCTTTATATATATATATATATATATATATATATATATATATATATATATATATATATATATATATATATATATATATATATATATATATATATATATATATATATATATATATATATATATATATATATATATATATATATATATATATATATATATATACTTTCTTTTCTGTTACGTATATATATAATTTCTTTTCGGTTACGCCTAACAGCATGGCCAGACTTATAACTACGGATGAGAAGGGTTGTAGATAGGAAAGGGGTAGGGGGTGGGAGGGGTTGAATCTGTGTGTGTGTGTGTGTGTGTGTGTGTGTAAGCATATCTCTAAATATTTAGCTATCATTTTTGACGGGTTGCGTACAATGATATATATATATATATATATATATATTATATATATATATATATATATATATATAATATATATATATATATATATATATATATATATATATATATATATATATACTGTATATATTATGTATATAACTGAGTGCATGTAACTATGTTTTAGGCAAATGAATATATATGGTATACAAATAGATTTAGAAAACGTTGTTTTTATATTAGATACATACTCTACATGAAATTCAAATTTCATTCAATGATATCGTTGTTCATTTTGTAAATTGTATAACTAAAATTTTCTCAAAAGTCTCTAGTCGCTCATTTAAGCCAAAATACCTTTATTTCTTTCTTCAATACCGTATATGATGGTAATAGATAATATAATATGTATTAAACATTTCTTTGTTTAGTTCATTCCATTGCGAATTTAATCAAACAATGATGGAAAGTCTTTGTACTTATGACTGAATTGGAAAGCTATCTGAATGTAGGAATCTTAATCCGCTTTGCCTTTTGTGTTCTTTGTTTCATTGTTTCCTCGAAGAAGTTACATTATCCAGGATAATTTTCTGCGTCATTTAGAAGTAATTAGCTCGAGAAGCTCTCCCTTGGTTTCATAATTCAATGGTAATGCCTTAAATTATTATTACTAACTTTCAACTTTTAGATTCATTCTTATTGTGTAGTGGTGGTTTCTTTTATTCATTCCGAACGGGAGAGCTTGATTAAGTTCTATTTAATCAGACGAAGAACCTCTCATAGTTTCTATTTAGAGAACTGGTTTTGAATTTGAATATTTTAACGATTTTACAAGTAGCATCTGGTGACCCTTCAAAATGGTTTCCCGTTTTATTCTATTCGTGGACACATCGTGAAGTGATACAGCGAAAAAATACTTGCTAGAGATTCTATGCTAAGTTGACGAAGGAGAGACTAGAGTATTTTTTTTTTCAGGTTTTATTTTGGTAAACTGTGACGTAAAATAGTAGAAATGAGCCGGAAACATTTCCATTACTTCAGATAGTATCATATAAATTTTTTTCGCGCATACGAATTGTTCTTTCTAGATTTGTGTGTGTGTGTGTGTGTGTGTGTGTGTGTGTGTGTGTGTGTGTGTGTGTGTGTGTGTAGTGGACTTGGCTTTTGTATTGGTCAATTTTTGGTGATTTAAGGTCCCAAAGCCGCTTTCACCATTTGTTATCCATGTTCCATTCACATAACTTCATTTTATTATTCTAGCAATGGACTTCGTCGTCAGAAACGTTGCTATAGTTTTAAACATAAAAAGTAATTAAATTTCTATCGTTGCCATATCATAAAGATTGAGTTTGCTAATGATAAATGTAATCACTTGCAAAGAGCTCTCAGAAATGAATCACCATCGGTACAATCCATCCTGTTTGCTTAATTGATGAAGAGCCAGCCTTATCATTAAACCATCAGAGTACCAGATTAACAAAGTAAGAATTTTAATGAACTCGTCCTTGAGAGAGATTGATGCCGATGTAGCAAACGACACAGCGGATTAAAGGCGGACGTGTAGCTCCTCATCTATTATCAAGTACGAGCTAGAACGCCTGTCTCTCCAGTAAGAGCAGTGTTTGCTTCCTGTCAAAGGCAAACAATTTGGGCACGCTCCTTCAAACTTATATATCACTGTTGACATACTGGACGTGTAGATAGTTCGTCAATTGTTATTGGTCACCAACCAGAGGGGTATGAAGCATGTGAAATTCAATATATATGTATATATATATATATATATATATATATATATATATATATATATATATATATATATATATATATATATATATATATATATATACATATGCAGTATATACACAGTATATATATATATATATATATATATATATATATATATATATATATATATATATATATATATATCATACGCAAAACAACAACAAAGGCAGCAATTTATAGTCCACTGCAGGACAAAGGCCTCAGACATGTCCATTCACGTCAGGGGTTTTGCCAGATCTCATCACCACCTTGGTCAGTGCGGATTGGTGAGGGTAGGTGATTTTCGTCTGATTGTTCACAGCAAACCAATCTAGTATATATGGCCCTGACTAGTACAGCTTCGTTGATCATGGCGATACGCAAAGCCTTTCACCACCATAAAGTAACCCCACTCAGAAAAGAATATAAATACATATATAAATACAGCAAGCAACAAGTGCAGTCGTTTTTTAGACTCTGCGGGATATTCATGTCAGGGGTTTGCCCAATTTTATTCTCCACGCTGGCCAGTCCTGATTGGTGATGGTGGGAGACTTTTCTCCGATCGCTTGCAACAAACCAACTTGGTATGGGTGTGTTTGACTAGTAGAGTTTTCTTGATCATGACGATACACAGACCCTTTGACCACGTTAAAGTATCCCCACTCACACTCACACACACACACACACACACACACACACACACACACACATATATATATATATATATATATATATATATATATATATATATATATATATATATATATATATATATATATATATATATACTACGGTCTTTAAAGGCAGCAACGTATTGCTTTGTTTCTATAGTTCTATAGTGTTCCTGTATAAGCCAATGATTCTTTTACTAGAAATAGTCTTAATAAAATTCTGCCTCGTGTACATAACGGGTTTCCAGCAATTGTAATTTGCTTGAAATAAGCTTTCTGTATAATTAGTGTAACCCAAATAATACTGTAAACAAATGCAAATGCACTTGGGTAAAGATTTTCATAATTTAAAAGGGAGTTATTAACATATAAACCAGACAAGTTCACTGGGCATTATGCGTAAATGTCTGAATAAGAAAACGCGAATGGAAAATACTATTTTGATTATCGTTTTTGTTCTTACCATCGGTAAATCAATAATTTATTACCACACTACTCCCACTGTCATATCTAGTTTATCAAGTGCATTCTACGAACACTTTTCTTTACTTTGTAACATGGTCTATATGAATAGTCTATAGGGATAGCCAACCAAGGTTCGTGTACTATATTTCCCAAAAGCAACGTTATTGTGTGGTGCCGTCGTTTGGGAAAAAATTGGTAAATTTACAGAATGACGCATGTTCTCTGGTTAGCTTTTGTCTCTGTAGGGCTGGTATCCGTGGTTACCAGTCGTAGGCGTTATTTATGTGATGTGCCGATGTTAGAACTCTCTACTGTAGTCTCACTGTGTTATCACAACAGTGTCAGATGTACCTACGTAATATGACATAGTAACTAACGTTACATTAGAAAATCAAATATAATACTATCCCAGGTCATGTATGGCATCCATGTATTACGTAAGTAATAACACTTAAGGAGGTGGCCTGTTGGTAATGTCCTTACCTGGTGATCGCCAGACTAGGGTTCGAGTCCCGCTCAAACTCGTTAGTTCCTTTGGTCACTGCAACCTCACCATCCTGTTTAGCTTATGATAGGAGGTTTTGAGGCGCTTTTAGGTCTGTCTGCTGAGCCATCAATAGCCGTTGCCTGGCCCTTCTTGTTCCCAGCTTGGGTGGAGAGGGGGTCTTGGGCACTGATCATATGTATCTATATATGGTCAGTCTAGGTTATTGTCCTGCTTGATAAGGCAATGTTACTGTCCCTTGCCTATGCATGAGAGGCCTTTAAGCCTTTGAACTGATGCACACTTTTCTTCAGATAGTGTAAGCTCTCCATATGTTAAAAATCTTTTTCGGTCAGCCTTTTGACGTACATGGTTTAAAATTTATAAGATATATCATGTTTTTCTTCTTGAAACTTTCATTTTAGCAATCAAAATATTTTCGTTCCATGCGAATGAATCGAGTTATGTAAGATCAAAAAACCTCAGAATGTATTATTCTCAAAAGAATATTACGGAGCAACTGCAAAATCTAATAATATATTTTTTTTTTTGTATTCTTGGAATATCTTATATAAAACAATTCTGTGAAAACAAACAAGTGTATGCATATACAGTATATATATATATATATATATATATATATATATATATATATATATATATATATATATATATATATATATATATACATATATATGTATATTTAGTTAGTCTATAAACTGGGCAAATCACCACGCGGGAAGGGTAAATGCAAAAATCTTCACCTTTAAACTATATCCATGTTATAAATAAACTATATATATATATATATATATATATATATATATATATATATATATATATATATATATATATGCGTGTGTGTGTGTGTATATATATATATATATATATATATATATATATATATATATATATATATATATATATATATATATATATATATATATATATTACGCAAGTTTTCCAAATGATATGGTACTAAGCCACCACTAACCCATTAATGATATCGTTCTAACTTTAAGATTATCATATGATAAGTACTCATACCCTGACCAGGATTCGAACCTATGTCTTATGAGGTTGAAACGAGTGCGGTTTTAACGTCACTAAAAGGTATTATCTTCTGGTTATCATAAGTATTTTAAGAGGGAGGTCACTCAGCCCCATGGATGGTCAAGGGGAGTATGTCTCGGCGGCTTCTGGCCTTTGTTGGAGGTCACCCATACAAGTAATGATCAGACCTTACGTTACTCTGGTTTCCCCGGACCAGTGGTTTAAAGGTCTCTCATGAATGGGAGAGGCAAGGGACAGTGACATTGCCCTAGCAATCAGGACAATGCCCTAGAAACTGACCATATATTACATGATCAGCGCCCGAGCCTCCTCTCCACCCAAGCTAGGACCAGGGAAGGCCAGGCAGTGGCTGCTGATGACTCAGCAGATAGACCTATAGGCTCTCCCAAACCCCCCAACCTTAGCTCACAAGGATGGTAAGGTTGCAGACACTAATGGCACTAACGAATCTGAGCGGGACTCGAACCCCCGACTGGGAAACACCAGGCAGAGACGTTACCGATCAGGCCACAGAAACCCAATGGAGGATTATATTCACGGGTTCTATATGCCATACATTCGGAATGACTTCATTGCCATGGGACATACAGCCCAGGGTTGCCAGGTTTCCTAAATGAGAAAAGGCCAACTTCTAATTAACCGCAGCTTTAAAAGGCCAACCCATTAATATAGAAAGGCCAAACATAATACTATTTAAGACCCACCTTTTTTCATGATATTACTGAAGGCAAACCAGTTTCAATGCGGCCAAATTTGAGGGGTTTTCCTGGCCTAAAAAAAGGACAACCTGTCAATCCTGATAAAGCCTTCCAGGAAAATGTGGATTGCCAATAAAAAACTCCAAACGCCTCAAGGAAATTTCTGAATAGTTTGTTAATTCAATATCAAACCTATTGTGGTTGGATTTTTTATTTATATGTTGAAACTCTTGCGTATCTTTAAGTCCGGATTTCAGGTTTAGTTATGTTGTTGTTAGTTATTCTTTTGCAATTATCGATATTTTTTTTTTTTTTTATGTTGTGCCTCGGTTCCATGTACATTAGCTTAAAAGGCTATTCTGTTGTGCCAATTAATATGATGTTTATCAGTAAATCATACAGTAAATGTAACTGACAAGAGCTTTTTAATAGAAATAATTGTTTGAAAGCCTTCAGCCTAATTTCATCGAATTGATGTGAAACAATCGAATCCGTTCAGTCATGAAAGGCACCTGAAGTGGACACTTAGTTTATAGAGATTCTCTCTCTCTCTCTCTCTCTCTCTCTCTCTCTCTCTCTCTCTCTCTCTCTCTCTCTCTCTCTCTCTCTCTCTCTCTTTGATGTTGCTCAACTTATAAGATAGCAACTAAAAGGATGAAAAATGTGCGAATATTTCATACAATAACAACCCTTCATTATTGCGTTAAGAAATAAAAGGCAGAGGACAGCAGATGGGCCCTCAAGAAAAACTTTAATTACGGTGTGGGTGGAAAAATGTAATAGAAATTTTGTATTTTCATACACCCACGTACATGCGTGTTTATATATATATATATATATATATATATATATATATATATATATATATATATATATATATATATATATATACTATTACACATACCTATGTTGCAGGCGCATACACACACACGCATGTATATATATATATATATATATATATATATATATATATATATATATATATATATATATATATATATATATATATATATATATATATATATATATCTATATATATACATATATATATATATATATATATATATATATATATATATATATATATATATATACTATCACATATCTATGCTGCAGACACATACACATACACATACACATACACATACACACACACACACACACATATATATATATATATATATATATATATATATATATATATATAATGTATGTATATATATATATATATATATATATATATATATATATATATATATATATATATATATATATTCCTTTTACAACGCTTTGAGTTGTAATTAGCTTATGTTCTAAAGCTTTAGTAAGGCCACAAGTTTCTGATACACAAATTAAGGCCGATGAAACCATATGATTGAACACTTTTCTTTTTAGAATCTCTATTCCATGCTTATCCTGAAAATAATGATGGTGTGATTAACACTAAGAGGCAGAAAAAGACCAGCCCATGGATACGAGAGCAAACTGAAGTAGAGGACATTCTAACAATAAATAAGAAAACGAAATATTTTGAGGGACACATTGGAAGAGCAAGCACTAGTGAAAGGAAGAAGTGATTGGTGCATTGTTTAATTGTACGACATGCTTCTGATGAACCTTCTATATTTAGGCGTAGGAAATGACTAATGTTGTGGAAGCATATAAGAGCACTTTCGTGGAAGTGCGTTGTTATTAACCCTTCTGCCCTTCAAAATACTTGTATTATGGAAACATAACCACACTAGGTATAAAATATACTTAAGCCATTAAGAATATATTGCCTCTGAGACCTTATGTCCCATTAACTGAGGCAGTAATAACTTGGATAGCAATTAGTGAAGAAGTTCCAAATTGGATTTTCTTCTTTATTATCATTCAGACGTTTACGAGCCTTTTTCTGTTATATTCCCCTCATGTATCAACCCTATGATATAGATTTTAAAGCTATTTTCTGGATCTTCTTCATAGTATTTAAATAAATATTATACTTGAATGAGTTCAATTGTGAAGGTGCTATTTTATGGGAGCAAATGACCTAACAAGAGGACTCAGCATTTCAGTGTATCTCCTGTCAGAACAAAGGTCTGATAATAGCGCAGTAGAAAATATGAGTTGCACTTCCATATAGCAAGTGATAACTCTTAAACTTCCAAATATCCATAAGCTAAATCCAAAATAGAAATCCAAAATAGAAAAAACGTAAATTCGTTCAGCTAAAGTTACGTATACGAAAGCAATAATCGGGTAAAGGAATCTGACTTCCTGGAACAAGGAAAGGGACAAATCATGCTGTCCTAAGCAAGGATCGAACATTAATATTGCACTGAGAGGGGTAAAGTGAAGCAAGCAACATTTAATAAGAATAAGTAACCTGGCAAAAGAACCGAAGCATTTGGAACTAACTTGGTGATAGAAACAAAGTGGGGTCCCAGTGAATAAGTTATACTGCATATATTAACACCAAATAAATCTTAAAGTTTCTGTTTCACACTTTAAAACTTAATTTCCTCTACTTTGGAGGCCACTGTTTTCATTTTTTTCTAGGCTAATGCAAGTAATGGCTGAAACTGTGTTAATGAATAGTGAATTAATACTACAATGAAATATATTAACCAAGAGATAAAACAAATCTCAGCTGATATATAATAAAAATTCCTTTGTTTAATGATAAATCCTACTTCAAGTTATTTATAACTTCTTTAAACACTAGACGGACAGTATCAACATATACAACAGCAGAAATAGATAAACCATTCACTGCATTATTCTGGGAACACCAGTAATCCTGTTCTTTATATAACCTTTTTAATACTCACATCAGTTATAACTGGCTTACAATGTAAAAATTTAAAACGAGATTAAAGTACTGAAGTATGATTGGTAAAAATCAGCGTTGACACTGAAGATTCCATATAACCAGGAACGACCTTTAATAACCGGGAAAAATTCATCCTTCTACTGACCAATCACTCCTTTTAAAAATATATAACCAATTTGTGACTGGGCATAAAATGGTCTAATTAATTATTAACATACATTTACAAAGTCTTTAGCTGTAAGAATGAGTCCTTTCTTTGTGACTCACCCAGTCGAACACTGATATTTGTCCGACCTTTCTCTTAATATTGACAACATATGGCCGAGTATCTTTCCGCTAACGATTATTGTAAGCTTCTTAATTGCAAAAGATAGCGTAAGAAGTATTAGGTGACTCCCTCGGCTCTTTTGTGTAAAAAAGGTTTAATTACCCTCCTAAGCCCGGAGAAGTGAGCGTGGCACGAGATATGTGATATGTCTAACTTCATCTTTATTTTTTTCTGCTCCTTAAATTTGCATATGATCTGGAAACCTTTATTACTATCTGCTTCCGGAAGGGCTTACGCTGTCGTGCATGGTGCACAAGCTCCTCTATGTTTAATTCTAAAATTTATTCATTTTATATATTTTTGTCTGTGATATCGGATGTAGTTCACATAATTTTGTAGAACATGAATTTCCAGTTCTTGTCTGTTTTGGGGTAGGTATTTTGCTTGGAAATTCTTAACTTTCATTTCACAGATTTACTTTTATGCTCTTTTCTGGTAATATTAAATTGAGTCATGATTATACAACTTATGATTTAAAAAGGGTTGGGCATTTTTCTCAATTATAATTGCTTCAAAGCCAACTCTCTTTACCAACCGGGAAGTAAACCTAAAACAATTTTCTCAATCTTCAGTCCATGAGTAGATTAATCTAATTTCATCTAACTCCATCGCATGGTACTTGTGAGGGTTATAGCATTTTACTCTTGAGTAGGAAAATCTTTTTATTGTGCAAATTCCTGTTAATGTGACCGCCATGGAATTTTCGGTTTCTAAAAATTAGAAATTTTTTTTTTTTGTATATATTTTAGAGCTATTGCATCCTAAGTATAGATAATACTACATTTTGTTGACTTGAAAAAAGTTTGTCGAAACTCCTTAGCCTAATGGCAGCTTTATCTCTGGAGATATCAATGTTACACACATAAACTAGCTTGCATCTGGTGTTATTGATCAGCATGGCATATCAGCTCTGGAATTCTATCAATTTTCTGATTATTTCCAGCTGATGAGGAATCTTTTTGGGGTTTTGATAATATATTTGATTTAGTTTTGACATTAGTTTCAGCTATATTCTGCGAGTTTACCAGCACTTCTAATCATGATTCCATAATGGGGAGCACTATATATTCATGTACTGTACATTACAGTACTACTTATACGCAAAAATATTTGACCAAACCACGATGACAACTGGAAAATAATATATTAATTGCTCAACTATTCTATAAAAAGAAATTAATGGATTCTTTCAGATATTCTTTATCGTATAATTTCTCCCCTCAATCACCACTTCAATAAAAGTAAAGAAAAAAAATATGTTTTGGATATCAACTGTAATTGGATGATTCATGCAAATTGGTTACTGTGATAAAAGACTATATTCTTTATTCAATGAAGTTGCATCCAGCTGAGCTATCAGACTTTGGCTCGAAGTTTCTACGAAGGAAACAGTTTATAGATTTTCCAAAATTTGAGAACAGTTGAAAAATACCATGGTGCGAAGCTAAATTCTCCAGTAAAGAATTTAATATGTCTGATATTCCAATCTTTTTATTCAATAATGAAAAACTACTATAAAACACATAAGACTACATTGATCAATTGCAGAGTTTCTAAGGTTAAATGTGTCGGTTAACGTTTTTCCATCTGATGCCTATTCATTAAATTTGCTTTTTTTTTTTTAGAAAAAAATATTATGAAATTACACATAACTTAGATAGCAGATAGTGAAGAAGTTCCAAATTGGATTTTCTTCTTACTTAACATTCTCTTCATATAGGTAGTAGGCTGGCCAGGGCACTAGCCACCCGTTAAGATACTACCGCTAGAGAGTTATGGAGTCCTTTGACTGGCCAGACAGTACTACATTGGATCCTTCTCTTTGGCTACTGTTCATTTTCCCTTTTTCTACTCACACATTGAATAGTCTGGCTTATTCTTTACATATTCTCCTTTGTCCTCATACATCTGACAACACTGAGATTACCAAACAATTCTGCTTCACCCAGGGGGTTACTGCACTGTAATTGTTCAGTGGCCACTTTCCTCTTGGTAAGGGAAGAAGAGACTCTTTAGCTATGGTAAGCAGCTCTTCTGGGAGAAGGAAACGCCAAAATCACACCATTGTTCTTTAGTCTTGGGTAGTGCCATAGCCTCTGTACCATGGTCTTCCACTGTCTTGGATTAGAGTTCTCTTGCTTGAAGGTACACTCGGGCACACTATTCTATCTTGTTTCTCTTTCTCTTGTTTTGATAAAGTTTTTATAGTTTATATAGGAGATATTTATTTTAATGTTATTGTTCTGAAAATAATTTATTTCTCCTCGTTTCCTTTCCCCACTGGGCTATTTTCTCTGTTGGGGCTCCTGGCCTTATATCATCCTGCTTTTCCAACTTGGGTTGTAGCTTAGCAATTGATAATAATAATATTAATAGTAAGAATAACAATAAACCTTATATGATATAGGTTTTGAAGCAATTGATAATAATAATATTAATAGTAAGAATAACAATAAACCTTATATGATATAGGTTTTGAAGCTATTTTCTGAATCTTATTCGTGGTATCTTAATGAATATGTATCTGAGAGTTGGAGGTTTCCAGTGCTCATACAGTGCTAGACGAAACTTGTCTGTTATTTCTCAAGGTATTATTCTGGAACCTTTGTTACTTTTAACCTTCACTACTTCCGTCCAATAAATTGATTGGCTCCAAATGTCATTCACTTTACTTTCTTATGTAATTTTTCTTCTTGTAACAGTTTCTTTTAATTATTTTATACTGGGAAAGGATATTTTTTTTTCTTTTTAATCTTTCTTCTCTGACACCAATACTAGGTTCCAATTTGGGAGTCAAGTCGAGGTAAACAGATCAGAGTAAGATCCTAAAACCCGTGGTGCCTCTCAGGCAGAGGTAAAAATTGTATAGTAGCAAAATCAAGTATTTTTTTCGCTTGAAGAATTGAGGGGAGAACAAATTGTTCCAGTTTAAGCGTAACTGCAAGATTAGAGATAAGATTATAGTTTTAGCCATATTGGAAAGGGTTGAAAGGTAAGAGAAGAATACTTGGCTTGCACTTCGATAGTGTATGTCAACTTAGTACATGTGCAGCAAGTTATAGCAAGCGAAGGAGTGAGGATATTGTGTTGGGTTAGTGCAGGGGTGGGAGCTTTTGGGATTTTGAAAGTATTAGTTATCAAGCAACATGTAGAGTGTTCTGTCTGTGAAGAGGGAATTCTTGGATTGGTCGTCTGAGATAGGAATGGTGGAAATAGGTGGTTGGTAAGATAGAATTAGTTTGGAGAAGGGTATGACCACAGTAAGCCTGAAAATGTGTTTGATGTTTTCTAAGACATATCTCACCATCCAGTGAGCAGATAGTGGAAGGACTAGGGGTATTTTCTTTTGGAGATTAATGGAAGTAGTGCTAGAGGGGCAGGTGAGTTGGTACCTGGCAGTATTTACATTATCTGCCCTCTATGTTTATGATTTGCCAGAAACAGAGATAGCCAAGACGCAGACTGAGTGATCACTGATAATTTTTTGTACATGTATTTGTGGTTCTGTTTGTGGTCTTTATGCACCACTTGGCTGTTCTCGAGTTTGTGTGACAGTTCTCGAGTTTTTTAGGTGTACTTGTCATAGTGTACTCTATGTTTGGGTGCTACCATAATAGTCCATCCGTTTCTTGACTTGGATTAGGGAGGATTTTAGTGAGATGCTTAGTGTGTCGATTTCATCTATGCACTATGGCTGTGGCTATCGGAAACCCCAATCCCCTGTTCATTTTGGGTTCTTATCTAAGTTAGTTAAATAGGACTTCAACTATACGTCTCTTCGCATTCACTTGCACACTTTTCTCTCAATTTTCATTTCCACAATTCTTACGTCACATTTATAGATCGTTCCGGAGTTTTTTCAATTTCCAATAAAGTATAGTAGTCGTCCAAATTACTTCTGTAAATTATTTATGTAACTTGGCCATGAAGAACTTAAAAGCCTGGTTTAGCATGGCTTTTCATTGGTGAAACTAACTCTTAGTGCCCCAAAATTTATATAACTCAAATAAGGGCTGCATGTATGCTGCGTAACGGAAACAGTGTTGCATCTTTTATGGGAATTTAGTCATTGTTTTTTTCCTAATGCTTATATTAGTAATATAAGATTATATAGATTTGAAAATCTGAGTATACACCGGTTCTCTAATTTAATCATTGTAATGCATTGTTTAGTTGTAAAGAAAAATAAATCAATATGAAATATCAATTTCAAATATCCAATTTCGAATTGACCTGAGAGAGAGGGGGGGGCCTTGGTACGGACATTATTCCCACATACACATGTATACACATAGACACTGGATTTTGTTTGTTTGTTTCTGAGAAGACCGCATTACGTATTCATTAGCATTGCTATGACATTTCGAGTAATGGCAATAAGGTCTTTAGTCCCCATAGTTCTTATGATTTCTGGACACCCCTTATCACTGATATAATATGAATTCCCATCGACCTTCAAATTGATGAAATAGTTACGGTATTTTATGAAGTGTGCGGTAAAGACTCGAATCCTGAAGTTATTACTGGCTTGATAGGATAAAAAATATTAGAAATAAATTATTTAAGTAAAGGAAAAAATAAGATGGGAAGTAGTTGCAAAATACGTTTGATAAAACAAACATTTTTTAATCCTATAATACCACAAACGTTTGTAATCAGTGTTGCGTTTCAGCATTTTTCATTGTTATAAAGATAATCGTTAACTTTACATCTCTCACTCACACATGTAGGTGGGCTCTCTCTCTCTCTCTCTCTCTCTCTCTCTCTCTCTCTCTCTCTCTCTCTCTCTCTCTCTCTCTCTCATGCACACACACACCTTCCATTATTCATGAGCAGCAAGAGATACCCTGTAATCTTTTTAATGAAACCCCTTCGTTAATGATATCGTCTGTTACCTGTCATGTTACCCTTGCTACCCAATTAATGATAATTTACCGTTATCTCTGATATTTACTAAGGTGTCCATACATAAACTGTCGCTTTCATTTCTTCCAAGGCGTTTAAAAGTTACTGGCACGCATAAGTTTTTGTCATACATTTGATACTTTTTAGATGAAACATTGTTTTTGTACTTCCTTTATGACAGCAAATAAATAAAATTAATTTGGAGAACAGTTTTCATAGATATCGGTTGACAGTATTGCTCGATTGTTCTTTGACCTCAGAAACTTTTTATCATTGGTGATACAAGTACAGTATTAATTGTGAGGTGGTTGTTGAAATTTTTGAACAAACAGATAAATTTATGTTCATTTACAAATGAATTCACAAGTACGTGGGCAAATGTTAGTCAAAACTCACAGTTTATAATTCATATTTCTTTGAAAAATAAAGAAAGAGAAAGTTAGGCCATCAAGATATCGTGAAAAATAGATCATTAATCTTCTTTTGGCAACTAAATTACCTCATGAAATTTACGTTAAGAAGCATCTTGGAGATTATACAAATTTCTTTAAACGTGAATTCATTCATTTATCCAGGAAATTTTACCTACATCGTAGCAAAAGTTAAGAGAATAGTTTATCCTCTGAACTTTGATATTTTCATATTGATTAAAAACATGCAAATATTATTTTGGAGGATGATATCCTGTTATTTTTTTTTTATCATTGATTGAAAATTTCCCACTCTGAATAAGAGCTCATCAAAAGGAATCCTTAATGTATTTAAATTAAACGGCTGAATTCAGACTATTTCGCTGCGATGTTCCCTGAGATTTAACGTGAAGGTCGAATCCAAGATGTTATTTCTCGTGTATTCAAACCATAATGGCATCGCATTTACCCTCCCATGGTGTAATCAAGGCTGAAGAACCCCCCGTGAAGCCTTTAATGATAACGTACCTAACATCTTCAACTTCATTTTGAATCCTTTCATAAAGTTAAGAAGCGGAGTTCATTGTCACATAATACTTCGCTCCTGATCGACTTTCAACTGAATATTTGATGACATTTCCGCAAGTTGTTGTGGAATCGTACTAGAAGAGCGGAGGAACAAAATTGAAAGAATAATGTTATCTGTAGTAAGAATATTCCTCATGCAACGTGAGAAATTTATGGTCTCCCTTTTATATATTATACTGTAATGGTATTTTGTCCCCCTTAGGATTATTCACT
>NC_090765.1:46049299-46064299 GCF_036898095.1 Palaemon carinicauda | reverse complement strand
TGTTGAAACCAAAGGAAGTCTACAGAACTCTTTTATTTGCTAGAACTATTTTCACTTGACATTTTGGTTACCTGGGAAATTTCATTATCCTATTTTTCTCATAAAGTGTTCCAACGTTCTATCTTTTAATTTTCTGTATTTTAACCAACTCTGCTGAAAAACATTTTCATTTACAATGTAGATGTAATCTTTTGACTTGATTTTGCAAAGTTTTAGGAAATGATTTTCTTGTGAAGGTTACTTAGCTATTCATTGTTAATGAAGGCCAAACAGAATATAAAATATTGTTCCAAAATTTTTATACCTTTGTTAAGATACCGATTTATTACAATTTGTCAAATAAAAGATTATAGAAGACGCCAATACAAATTATTAATAAAAAAACTAACAGATAAACAAGGCTACTGAAAACGCCATTTTCATTCAAGTCATCTTGGTTATAAATGATCTATAATGGGATGGCATTTTCAGTCCGTTTACTTCATGACTTTGAAAATAGACTTCTCATTGACGATGTATGAAAATATTGGGGCATAAATCTTATGATATGCTTCACAATGTTTTTATGCATTCCATCAAACGTTTGTGAAAGTGTTTGCGTATCGCCATGATTATCAAAGCTGCACTTAGTCAAAGCCACATATACTAGTTTGGTTTGCCGTGAGCGATTAGACGAAAATCTCTCACCATCACCAGTTTGCACTGGCCAGCGTGGTGATGGAAACTGGCCAAACCCTAGACATGTCATGAGGTCTTTGTCCTGGAGTGGACTAGAAACCGCTGCATTTGTTGTTGTTCTAGATATATATATATATATATATATATATATATATATATATATATATATATATATATATATATATATATATATTCAGTATGTATATATATATATATATATATATATATATATACTGAATATATATATATATATATATATATATATATATATATATATATATATATATATATATATATATATATTTATATACTGAATATATATATATATATATATATATATATATATATATGTATATATATATATATATATATATATATATATATATATATATGTATATATATATATATATATATATATATATATATATATATATATATATATGTGTGTGTGTGTGTGTGTGTATGTGTTCGTTTATATGTGTATATATACACACAATGTATTTACACATATAAATGAACCACACACACATACACGTATATATATATATATATATATATATATATATATATATATATATATATATATATATATATATACGTGTGTTTGCTTATATATATACATGTATATATATGTGTGTGTTTGTGTTTTATCGGTAATGCACCTCACCTCTAAAACATGCATATACAAGTGTTTAAACGAAGGTTTAAAGCATTCCAAAGGTTAAAATGTCAATAGATGTGAATAGAGTAAAAATCGAAAATTTTCTCAATTCCAAATGGACTCGCTTTCAAGATCGTCTCATATTCCATTTCTACATTCGCGATGGCGATCTGAATTCTTTCATCTAATTTACCTTACTTTTCGTTTGTGTCACTTGATCTTTTTTTTTAGCTTCTTCCCTGATTTCCACCTCTCTCTCTCTCTCTCTCTCTCTCTCTCTCTCTCTCTCTCTCTCTCTCTCTCTCTCTCTCTCTCTCTCTCTCTCTCGAATATATTTCTTTTCCTTTTTATCTCTCTCTCTCATTCCTTACTATTATCTTGCACCCTTTCTCTCTTTTTTTTTGTCTGTTAAACCCATTATTATTATTATTATTATTATTATCATTATTATTATTATTATTATTATTATTATTATTAATATTAATATTGTTGTTGTTGTTGTTGTTGTTGTTGTTGTTGTTGTTACTTGCTAAGCTAAAACCCTAGTTGGAAAAACAGGATGCTTTAAGCCCAGGGGCTCCAATAGGGGAAATAGCCGAGTGAGGAAAGGAAACAAGGAAAAATAGAATATTTTCAGAAGAGTAACAACACTAAAACAGATCTTTCCTAAACAAACTATAAAAACTTGAACAAAACAAGAAGAGAAGTAAGATAGAATAGTGTGCCCGAGTGTACCCTCAAGCAAGAGATTAACTTCATTTTCCCCCAGGACAAGTATCAATGTATTTGTACCCTCGCAACCCCTCTTTCCTTTTTCTGAATAAAATGGTATAGATAGACTTCCATACTAATCCGAAAGGTTATTTATTCTGTTGATAGCAATTACATTCCCTCCGGAACCCTTTTCAAAAGTTGCTTCTTATAGGTGAAAGATCGTATCTTCGTATAAAAACTTCCTTTTAAAAAGAGAATGAAGTTACCTCTTTAGAATTATTATTATTATTATTATTATTATTACTTGTTAAGCTCCAACAACGAAAATAGCCCAGTGAGGAAAGGAAACAAGAAAAATAAAATATCTTAATTACAATAATAACATTAAAGTAAATACTGTATATACTCAACTAACTATAAAAACTTTAACCAAATAAGAGGAAGAGAAATAAGATAGAATAGTGAGCCCCAGTGTACCCTCAAGCAAAAGAACTCTAACCCAAGTCAGTAGAAGACCATGGTACAAAGGCTATGGCAATACCCCTGACTAGAGAACAGTGGTTTGATTTTGGAGTGTCCCTTCTCCTAGAAGAACTGATTACCATAGCTTAAGTGTTAATTAAGCATAAAGTGTAGTTACAGTTAGACCTCCAATCAATTAAATACAATACTTGTCTCCCATATACGAAGGAAGACATCTCCGCCACGTCCTTCGGTATCGACAGATAATAAGCCTCTTTCATACTCCTGATCTTGTCTTGAAGAATTTAAAAATATTTCTCTTTTCTTCTACCGAGTATCATAGTTTTTCTTAATCTTTGAAAGTCTTAAAAGCAGGCTTTTGTGCTTCTCTCCACTTACCATCCCGTATAATACTCTGTTTATACAGACGACTGAAAGTAAACTATATGATTATACAATGATTGTATATCATTATATCATCAATAGTGATCATCATACCAATGGTTGTAAATTCCTTAACATTAGAGGGCTCTCTCTCTCTCTCTCTCTCTCTCTCTCTCTCTCTCTCTCTCCTCTCTCTCTCTCTCTCTCTCTCTCTCTCTCTCATATTTACCTATATGTCTCTTATTCATTCTACTCTCCTTATGATCTCTTTTTCTCCCATCTACTTTATATCAGTTTCTCTTGTCCCTTTTACTCTTTTCTGACACTTGCATCCCATCCTCTTTTACTCCTTCCATTGTCTATCTCTTACAATGTAGTTGATTACTTTTACTTTTAAGATCTTCATGATCCCTTAGAGTTAAATGAAAGAAAAAATAACATGATTTTCCTGTGTTGCCTCCGGCCTATGTGAGCCGTGCAGAGAGGTCAATATTACAACAGCATTTTTTTTAGCTGTTCAATCATTCCCGCATACTGCTAACAAATTTCACCTAAAACTTTGTTTTTTAAAAAACTGTCTATTTCAGTATTCGACTCCTCAATGTTAGAAAAAAATCGTTTAATTTTTATTGGAAATTCTCCGTAAAGATATGCTCTTGTCAACCGTATTTCAGTAAAATACTGGCGACCGTAATTTCACATTATTTTGTTATTATCTTTTACGTAAAGATATCCGTTTTTTGAAATTGTAGAAATCCTGGAAAAATGTTGCCAGACATTTGCCGTTTTTAATGCCAATTTTAACAGTGTTCTAAATCCATATAATTAGCAACATATTTTTAAACCAAATTTTATTTTACACTCGCATCATGTGGTATCTAAAAACTAAACGAAGAACTATCTTGAGATATAAAACTAAATGTATGCTATGATCTTTAGACTGTCAATATTGAACTGTTGCTATTGATTATAAAAACTTAAACATTGATAACTGTTTGAATAAATACGATAATAATGGTAATGATAAAAAATATATCTGCTTTTAATCGGTTGTATGACAAGGCTTGCTTTAATAATAATAGAAAAATTCTTTATTCTTTTTTACAAATTGAAGAGTTCAATAGTCATTACTCACCAATATAACTAATCGGCTTATTCTATTTATAGCATCCGCGTTATCATAATCTTTTATTGCCTTTTTGGTGTGAAATGGAGGTCACGTAGATGTTTTACGCTATTTGTATAATTAACGTCATTACCACCTAATATCTTTCACACACACACACACACACACACACACACACACACACACACACACACTTTAAGACATACACACTCACACAATCTTATCATCACATATGATACGCATTTGGGATCCAGTATTCGCAATTATGTATATTTTTTAGGAGTTAATTCTACAGAACCAGAATGGATCTATCTTCGTCTAATATTAGTGAATTTCGTTGACTAATTTACATTTGTCATTATGCCTAATTCAAATGGAAAGATAAATTGACTTCTGAGAATTAAGTTAATTCAATTCCATATCCCACTGGTTTGAAAGAGTAGAAGAATTGACGCGATATTAATCTTTGAAGATTCAAGTAAGTAATATTTGAAAATCTGTCGAGCAGTCTTCATGGTATGCAGTATAGGTGGAACATTAAGTTTGCCCTCTAAGATAAATTAGATAGAAATTAACTTTGCCTCATTATGCATATCAATTTAGTGATATTTCTTAATCTGTACTAGTTAAAATTGACATTTGAGAGTGACATACAGTTAATGAATGCTTTAGTTCAGACGTGATATTATTCTCTCTCTCTCTCTCTCTCTCTCTCTCTCTCTCTCTCTCTCTCTCTCTCTCTCTCTCTCTCTCTCTCTCGTTTTGTTTCTCTTACCTCTTTGAGCTTTCCCAATATTTACTGTACGGAGAGATAGTAAGCGAAAGAGTCTCTTATGTTGGATTTGTAGATAACGAAATTATTGGGGACTCGATAATGATGAATTATTTTCATTTTTATATCATTATTCATATCAGAAACTGCATAGTCCAATCATCATCTCACATCCAATTAATGATCACTGCCGTTATTATTATTGTTTTAATTTCTTTACGATCTATTATAGGATATTTTTCCATATTAGTAAAAGTCTAAGAAAGATAAAGTTGTGAAATTATAGATAAATTTCACGAGTACGCTTCTTATAACTTATGATAAATTCTTAAGCACACATATTACAATATATCTCATAAGTTCTTATGATCGGCTAGAAAGTAAACAGGATTATAGCTCGACAATGTGATATACTGTACCGTGTCATTCACAGGCTTTGGGAAGCATTTTTATATATTTTGCTTATGGTTTCATTATCATCATCATTATCATCATCTCCTATGCCTATTGACGCCAAGGGCCTCCCATAGACTGACTAAATCCAGGCATAGAGGATACATTGGCTAAATTCATCGAAGTATAGCCAGTTTCTTGTGGTGCGCAGTACCTCTCCAACCAAGGCAAGTGACCCCTAGCCAGTCCATACTAATTCCATTAAGATCGTCCGTTAGGCATCGAGAGCAGAAGCCGAAGAGTTAATATATTGTCTATCGCCTTAAACCCAATCCGTTACCCTACTCCCTGTAACTTCGAGATATATACATTTGATTTCATATACTCTCTAATATCACATACAATATGATATCTATAATTTTCTTGATGTTAGTTGTGGGAGTAACGAATACGTTTGTCAGAAAATTGTAACAAGCGAACAATCCATCAGTGGGATGGGCCATGGGACCATTCTAAAACTAAGATACAGACCCATGTCTGTGTGGCCGGTACACTCTGTGCCGTGTGCAAAGCATTTAGTGATGCACCCTGAAAACTGAGATGTAGGATTGGTAGAGTGAAGCAATTGCATTTATAAAAAGATTGTAATTCGCTAAAAAATCCCTCGGTATACGTTACATATATTCATGGAATTGCAATTCTGAATTAAGTATATATCCAAATATAGTAACTATAACATTAGTTTTATGAAATTCGTCAGTTCCAATAAACTTTTTATTGTACCATAAAAAAGCTGCTCACAGACAAATTCTTTTCCACAAATATAATATTTGTTACTCAGCAGTAATGGTGCGCTCGTGTGCACTAGCATGACTAATTTCGTATTAGGTATGTACGACTGTTTTCTTTCATGTTCATGTACATGACAGTTACCAGTGTTATACTTAGAGTTTTGTTTTAGGACAAATATAGATATTTCATCGCATACCTCTAATTATTTTGCAAGTGTTTTTATCATTGCTATTTTTCCTAACGTGTTTATGTACAGGTAGGCTACTTTTTCGTACCGTAACAATGAATTTTACGATTCTGGTAATTACACTCATTCTACTCCCATTTCTCTATGTCTAATAGCTATTGTTAGTCAGTAATAATAATATCATGGTTTTAGTAGTCTGCCTTTTACTGAAGAAATAATTTCTTTTATAGGATAGCAATTTCCAGTTCATATTCACTTTGTAGTATTAATGGTGCATTTCCATTCTTTTCTGATAAGTTTGAAAACCTAATTTCGGATGATAAACGTCTTAAAAAAACGTGATCAATAAAAACTTACTTTTGACATTGCAAAGGCCTGTATGCGTATGACATGACTAAATAAATCACAATGCAGAGTAGGTTAGTGCAATGAAATTATCAAACGAGGATAAAAAATGTTATCTCTATACGCAGTCATTCCAAAGTAGATTCCTAAGAAGCTTTTGGGTTGTGGAAGTGTGTGTGTGTGTGTGTGTCAATGAGCGTATATACGCTTATTCATCGTAGCATAACAGATTGTGCTTGACCACGCATGTATTTCATTCTCTTTATTAAATATGCGTACATAAAAAAAAATCCTACTATGTTATACGGGAATGGCTCATACAATACCATATGCATAAACATTTAACGGATACTTGTTAGCATGGTGGGCATACATAAGGTGATATTTTGTAATCTGCACATAATTATAGCGTCATGGTGAATCAGAATATCGTCCAATGATAAATAGCCTTCATAATTTCAGTCGTAAGCTCTTCTTAGAAATGCTCACTTTTTCCTACGCATGTGTAGACTGTAGTAAATGAATAACATATGTGAATTAGTTACGGTACACAATTTTGCAATACATTGTAGTATTACGTAAATAGTAATTACAAATTATGATGATATTAATGAACAAGGCTCCTCCCTACTTTTCAATCGAAGAACATCATGCATTGGGTCTGTCTTACTTTTCAGCTCTATATCCAACAGTTTATTGTCAAAGTTTTCCTCCTCTTGTTTTCCCTACTTTCAGCTTTTGTGCGCGTGTATTAATTGTAATTGTAAGTCACGATTAGTCATGTCTGATCAATATATATATATATATATATATATATATATATATATATATATATATATATATATATATATATATATATATATATATATATATATATATATATATGTGTGTGTGTGTGTGTGTGTGTGTGTGTGTGTGTGTGTGTGTGTGTGATAATTTTGCACATTTATACTTTTTTTTCATATATATTCATATAATCCATGTATTATACACCTCTTAATATCTGGATTCTCTCTACCTCTGGATTAGAGACCCAAGGGAGAATCAACTTAATGATGATAGTTTCTGGTTGGCCCGAGAATCGAACCCCTGGCCCGTTGGTAAAACCATCACCCTAGTGTAGGTAAAAGCGTCATACAAATGTATGTAAAGTTGTCACCCCAGTGTAAGTAAAACCGTCACCCTAGCGTAGGTAAAATCGTCACCCTAGCATAGGTCAAACCGTCACCCCAGGGTAAGTAAAACTGTCACCCTAGCGTAAGTAAAACCGTCACCCCAACGTAGGTAAAACCGTCACCCTACGCTGAAACTGAGGTCCCATCCACTGGCTAAGTCAATGGGACCTCAGTTTCTGTGGTCCGGGTTCGATTCCCTGGCCGACCAGAAGCTGTTTCCATGAAGTTGATTCCTTCTTGGTCCTCTGATCCCGAGGTTGGGAGAAACCAGATATCAAGAGCTGTAATATATATGTATATATATATGTGTGTATATATATATATATATATATATATATATATATATATATATATATATATATATATATATATATATATATATATATATATATATATATATATATATATCACGCGAATTTTCTCCTCAGCAGGGGTCGACCCATAAGTCAGTATCCTTGTGGTATTCAACCATGTTGACTGGTCCCAGGCAAGAAAGAAAACCAAAATTTAGCTGGGCCACGGGTTAATGATGGGAAGAAGAGAAACATTGAAGCTTTGAATTATATATAGATTTATACCCGTATTTTTCCTCAAATATAGTTTATCTATTTCCTTATTTCCTTTCCCCACTGGACTATTTTTTCCTGTTGAAGCCCTTGGGCTTATAGCATCTTGCCTTTCCAACTATGGTTGTAATAATAATAATAATAATAATAATAATAATAATAATAATAATAATAATAATAATAATAATAAATACTTGCTTTTACCGTTATCCCGATTGAGGTATATTTTACAGTGGTATGAATTGGCCAATATTTCACACTATTTTTCTTTTTCTTTTTTCCATTAAATGAAGCAATCAACCACTTGCATGTCTCTTAGACTTAAGGGATAAAGGAAGAGGATGAATGGTAATTTCTGCGAAACCTTTACGGCTTTTCGCTTGAAAGAACTAAAGGTTTTATTACTAGTTTACCAAAAAAGTTGGTCAAAAATTTGCCCCATTAGCTTTGTCCGTCGTTTGAGATAGAGTTAAAATAGTGAGGCTTTATTTAATAAAGAGTATATCAATATCATTTTGAATTCAAGAATTCCATTTATTGTAATGAGAAATATAGTTAAATGTTATCCTTTTAAATATTCGTATATATAATAGATGGTAATTAAGTAAATATGTTTTTATACACCATAATATTGGAATGAAGTTAAAAGAAATCCTTGAGGTTTCCCAGAATTCCACGCTTATTGTGCCTGACATTTCAGACAAATGGAAAATGAATTTTTCATATTTTCCTCTTAAACCACCCGTGAACTGCTCTTTTTATGCGCTGATGTTATTACGCAATTCTGTATTGAGACATTATTATTATTATTGTTATTATAATTATTATTATTGTTGTTGTTGTTGTTTGTTAAGTGCACATATTGATATGAAGTCAATTATTATAACCATTGAATTTTTAAGCATGCCTCAATAGAATAGAATAACTCTCATGGGAAAAAAATTAAATTACCGAGTTGAGCGAACAATAGTAAAATATGAAAAATAAATCCAAATATGGAAAAAGGTAAGACGTAGGGTAGAATAAAGAGCAGCTCAGCAACGAATGTATTAAGAAAAATAATCGTAAATATTAAGGCGAAGGGAAATGAAAAGTGACATTAGCATTACATGTCTTGAACGACCAAGCATCAACATCCATAGCACAGCCACCTTTACTATTCTCTATTTTTAGTTATTGAGAATTTTGACTCAACATGCAGTGCATACTGGAGACAGAGGCCCACTGTTAAAAATTACCATTAGAAAACGGTAAATGTCTGGCAATATTTATTCCAGGATTTTTACCGTTTTAAAAACGGATATATTGACGTATAAGAGCGACATTACGGTCACCAACCCGTAAAAGATAATAACAAAGTAAAGTGAAATTACGGCCGCCTGTATTTTACTGAAATACGGTTGAAAATAGTATATTATTACGGTGAATTTCTGATTAAAATTGTAGTTTTTTCTAACCTTGTACATTTCACCGATATGTTGATATATTAAAAACATTTATGGCCAAAATGTATATTGATGTACGAGTTCTGCTATATTTACCTGATAAGCTTGAAATATATCCTTATCAAAGAGGACTCAGGGCATTCGCAGAGACTTATGTAAAGCTTACCTTGATTGATAAGAAAGAGGGAATCAAAATATCAAAAATGGATCTCATTTTGGCCGACCCTCTATTCGCTTCCAGGTGTTGAAGCGATAACTTTCATATTAACAATTTTTATTCATATTTTAAGACGTAAAACATACAGAAAATACTTCATGATTTGAAAATGAATTATAATTTGAAAATATTATATACAGAAGTTCAACATTATTTATGTTTTGCTTGTTTTTTTTTACCCTTTATAAAGTAGCATTTAATGCTTATTTTGAACCTAAAAATAAAAACCATATTTTGTCCGTTTTTTACATGTATTAAATCCTCTCGGTAAATGATCTTGGGTCCTATTCCCAACATTAGTGAGATCCTTTTATCCCTCTATGTACAATGATGACCCTTTATAGCCGAGTTATTACCGGATTCTGTTTTGTGTCCTGTGTACCTTAAATAATCCTTATGGTATTCTAGATTACATAGTACAAAGACATATGTCTGCGCTTGGATTCCAGTCTGGAAGTTTCGTTTGTATTAAATCGACAAAATTCCTTTACGGTAACTGAAGTTTATTCAAACTATCTATTTAAACCGCAACTTTGCTAAAACAGTGGATTCTTTCCTTTAACTATTGTTCGGGAATTTTGTGCAGTAACCGATACGTGTACAGAAAGTGATTACTGTTCCTTCATTGTGAGAAAGAAAGAGAAAATTAGTCTCCTTTTTATTCTTACCTTTATATACTTTTTATATTTTTCATCTTTTGGGGTTAATTCATTTCCACATTACTCTACTCCCTTTGTCATTTTGTTTATTATGTCTCATTTATGTTTCATTTTTAGTTATCACCCTTTTTCTTAGTTTTCTTATATGTGTTTTTTTATACCTCTCGTGTTGTGTCAAAGTATGGCACTATTTTCAAGTTCTTTACTAAGTACTCACAGATGTAGTCAGATCCTCTGCAATCAAATTTCCAAGTTTTCTATCTCAGCTTTGATAAAGGTTCTTAAGAGGTCCCATTAGATATTAGTAACTTCCTTTCTTCATTAAGGTCGATCCCCTGCAGTCCATACGTGACCTTCCCAAGGGTGAAATGGGCGATGAATGTGATTATAAAGCCCCCCTGACACTTGCACGCATTCGTGGCACGCACTGGCTCGCATTGATGCGCGAACTCGCGTGAACGAGCCGTGAAAATGTCGTGAACAGTGCGGAAACTCGCGTGCCAGAGCGTACCAATGCGTGCCATGCGGGCCCAAAACTTTGAAATGTTTAAAGTTTGTGGCACGCATTGGCACGCACTAAATGGCCGTGAACGATGCGCCAACTGGAGTGAACTGGAGTGAACAGTGAGGGAACTGGCGTGAACTGGAGTGAACTGGAGTGAACGATGCGGGAAGTGGCGTGAACTTTATAATGAAGAGAAACAAAAAGGAAACGAAAATATTAATGAAAAGGAAAGAAAAATAAACCTAGTAAATTTTTATATTTGCTGTTTTAATGTGAAAAAAAAAATGATATCTTATTTCAAACTATTTCTATAACTTTATAATGAAGAGAAACAAAAAGGAAACGAAAAAATTAATGAAAAGGAAAGAAAAATAAACCTAATAAATTTTTATATTTGCTGTTTTAATGTGAAACAAAATTATATCTTAAAAATTCAAACTATTTCTATAACTTTATAATGAAGAGAAACAAAAAGGAAACGAAAAAATTAATGAAAAGGAAAGAAAAATAAGCCTAATAAATTTTCATATTTGCTGTCTTAATGTGAAAAAAAATTATATCTTATTTCAAACTATTTTTATAACTTTATAATGAAGAGAAACAAAAAGGAAACGAAAAAATTAATGAAAAGGAAAGAAAAATAAACCTAATAAATTTTCATATTTGCTGTTTTAATGTGAAAAAAAATTATATCTTATTTCAAACTATTTTTATAACTTTATAATGAAGAGAAACAAAAAGGAAACGAAAAAATTAATGAAAAGGAAAGAAAAATAAACCTAATAAATTTTTATATTTGCTGTTTTAATGTGAAAAAAAAATTATATCTTATTTCAAACTATTTTTATAACTTTATAATGAAGAGAAACAAAAGGGAAACGAAAAAATTAATGAAAAGGAAAGAAAAATAAACCTAATAAATTTTTATATTTGCTGTTTGAATGTAAAAATAAAATGATGTCTTATTTCAAACTATTTCTATAACTTTATAATGAAGAGAAACAAAAAGGAAACGAAAAAATTAATGAAAAGGAAAGAAAAATAAACCTAATAATTGTTTATATTTGCTGTTTGAATGTAAATATAAAATGATGTCTTATTTCATGCACACACTTATTTTCCTCTATTACCAATCAAGACCCAAAACTTTTGTTTTGAATAAAAATGAACTGAAAAATAAACCCAAGAAATTTTTAAGTTTGCTGTTTGAATGTAAAAATAAAATGATGTTTTATTTCATCAACATACTTATTCTTCTTTATTACCTTAAAATGAAGGGCAAAACAAATTTTTTCTGTTTGCAGTTTTAATGTAAAAATAAAATGATTTCTTATTTCAACACACTTTTTTCTCTATTACCTTAAAATCAACAGCCTAAAAACTTTTCATGTTTGCTGCTTTTAATGTTAAAATAAAATGCTTTCTTAATACTTGTACATATTTCATGTCTGCTATTTATATGTAAATCAAATGCTTTTTTATTGAAACTAAAATAAAGGGCAACAAAAAATACAAACGAAAAAGATACGTTTCTTCTCTTCAATGCAATGGTGTCTCTGACAGAAAGCATTGTTGTCTCTTCCGAACCCAATCCAAGAATGTCCTCGGGTTGGAGAAGCCCCGTTTTTAAATGGAGTGGCCAATTCGTGAACTGGCGTGAACTGGCGTGACCAATGCGGAAACGATGCGGAATGATGAGTGAACTCGCGTGAACGTGTCGTGAACGATGCGCGAACTACGCGTGCCAATTCGTGCCATCACGTGAACGTCGCGTGAACGATGCGCGAACTGGAGTGAACTGGTCGTGAACAGTGCGCAAAAAACACCAGTGCGTGCCAAAAAGTGGCACGCACTGGCGCGCATCAATGCGTGCCAGTGCGTGGCAAAAATGCGCGCAAGTGTCAGGGGGGCTTAAGCTTCGCACCCAGAAGCGTTACACTTTCAGAGGCCCGTTGAAGTCTCTTCCATTTAGAAAGAGGGATCGTTACTTCAAGGATAATGGATTTTAGTGTGGATTGAAAGCTATTTTGGTCTGTTGGAAATGTCCTTACCTAGCGTTCTGGACGAGATGTTTCGAGACCTACTCAAATTCAATATTTTCTTGTAATGTGTACAACCTCACTATCCTTGTGCGATGGGGGTCGATTTTGGGGAGACTATAGGTCTACCTGCTGAGTCATCAGCAGCCATTGTCTGGCTCTCCCTTGTCTTAGCTTGGATACGGAGGGGCTTGGGACGCGGCGCTGATCATACGGATACAGTATATGGTCAGTTTCTAGGGCATTATCAGTCCCTTGTCTCTTCAATTCATGTTCGACCTTTAAATGTAGAAAACTAAGGCTTGATATTCATCAGCATATAGAATAAAAAATACCACTTTTAAATCACAAAACTGACTGAAATAAACACAACCTTATTATTATCATTATTATTATTAGTTAAGCTGCAATCATAACTGGAAAAGCAAGAGGCTGTAAGCCCTAGTGCCCCAACGGAGAAAAATAGCCCGATGAGGAATTGAAAGAAGGAAATAAATAAACTACTAGGGAAACAATGAACAGTTGAAATAAAATATTTGAAGAACATATAGAAACGTGAAACGTTGAGAGTATATGATTTGTGTGTGTGTGTGTGTGTGTGTGTGTATACTCGTTTTTTATATTATATGTACATTCATTTAAATATACCTTTCAATATACAGCATTTCCATTAAAGGATTTTCTCTGTTCCTTTCCCCATTAAGTCTCTCAGTCTTTACGTTGGATAGCATAAATTCCAATTTATCGTTAGGCTTTGATCGTGTTCCTGTCGAGTAGGCCTAAAGAAAGGGATTTAGACGTCATAGCCTGTCACGGACTAACTGTTTCAAAGTAGATTTATTGCTACCGATGACTAGGATGTTGTTCTGTTCGTTCGGTTTTTGGTATGGACTACACGAACAGTTATTTATGATATTTTTTTCCGAAACAAGGACTGAAAGCGAGCGAGTAGTTAGTTTATTACAAATGGTTCAATAAACAGAATGCATACACACAATATATTTGTAGTTTTCGTTTTATCCTGGAGACGTTATCTTCGATCTGTAGACGTCACAAGTATTAATTCCGTGTGTGTATGTATGTATGCAAATGCATATATATATATACATACATATGTATATATATATATATATATATATATATATATATATATATATATATATATATATATATATATATATATATATATATATGTGTGTGTGTGTATGTATGTATGTATGTGTGTGCGTATTGTATCTGCCTGCGTCTGTGTGTATATATATGTGTGTGAGCGTGTAAGATAATTTTACCATTAACACTAGTGATTTTTATCTGTTCAAATAAGCCACAAATACTTAGTGATATCGAATTCACTCTGCACAGGATCACAGTCCCATAGGGAAATTCCTTATATGGTAAGGACTTCTGCATGGACAAGGATTTGAATCTCTCTTTATAGCTCAAAATTGAAGTCAACTATTTACCTTTATTACCATTCGGCGCTGAGGTTCGAATCTTTGGCCCGGCAGAAGGCCTTATCTTAAAATGAATTTTCTTATGGGTCTTGAAACATATTTATTATTATTATTATTATTATTATTATTATTATTATTATTATTATTATTATTATTATTATTACTTGCTAAACTACAACCCTAGTTGGAAAAGCAGGATGCTATAAGCCCAGGGGCTCCACCTATGAAAATAGCCTAGTGAGGAAAGGAAACAGGGAAAAATAAAATATTAAAAACAGTAACATTAAAATAAATATCTCCTATATAAACTATAAAAACTTTAACAAAACAAGAGATAGAGAAATAAGATAGAATAGTGTGCACTACCCAAGACTAGAGAACAATGGTTTGATTTTGGAGTGTCCCTCTCCTAGAAGATCTGCTTAT
>NC_090765.1:46011738-46048799 GCF_036898095.1 Palaemon carinicauda | reverse complement strand
TCCACGATATAGATTAATGTTGATTGGAAAACTAAATTACGGATTACCATAAGATATCAGGAGGCATATTATTAGTTGATTGAAGGGTGAGGGGAGCGTTTGAGATCAGATTTCCAAATAGGTTATTTAGCTTAATTATAAGCTTTGATTAAATGAAGATAATTGCATGTCTTTGAAGGTACTCGTTATGCATGTGTCATTACCGGGTATCTCGAGGGGAGGAACTTTGATACTGTTTTTTGATTTCCAAGCAGTTTCCTGTTGTTGCTTTAACGAATACCTAAGTTCAGTGTTTACATTAGTACCTTTGGAGTAGCAGAAATTTTTTTAAACCTAGACTACTATAATTTCAGTGAAGCTCTGAAAAGAAAGGAAATCAGGATTAATTTTTTTTGGAGGGATATCTTTAAATCTATTTTAGGTACAGTAATTAACTTTAGGTGCAGAAAACAGTGAAATTGAAAGTTACTACTCTCATAGATATACATAATTGGTTATGGAGGTCCTATTTTAGGTACTGTAATCAACTTTAGGTGCAGAAAACAGTGAAATTGAAAAGTACTACTCTCCTAGATATAGATAATTGGTGTGGAGGGAGTATCCAATCTTTTGGTGAGACTTGTTCTTCAGAGTAAAGTTTGAATCTTTAGAAATATCAACAAATCCACCCATTCTAGAGGGCAGCCCTTGAAAAAGGTATTTAGGAAGATACGATATCTTGGCACCTCATATAATAGTGTAAAACGTAGACTCCATTATCCTTTACGTATGACTTCCATTAAGGTAGAAAGAGCTTTGGCTAGTATAACTAGAGAAACACTTTCTAAGATTATGAGAAGTACGGGTCAACAGAATGGATCATTGATAAAAACTATGCATCAACGTAGCGAATTTGGATGTCTTCAGATGTTTCCCGAATTGTATGGTGAACTATTTATTGCAAAGGAATTTATTATCTCCGTCTTTTTCCAGTACTCGTCTATATTATGGACAAAATAGCCAGAGAGAAGATCGAGAGAATCAAATGAATCAATGGCGGATGCCCGACAAATCTGATTATGTGGATGATGTAGATTTTTTAGTCAGAATTAAGAGTTAAGAGAATAAAGCAATAGAACAGGCTTTGGGAGTAGGTATAACACTAATTTTATACAACCTACTTCTTCACTTCCATCTTCAGTACTTAGGTCAGGCAGCGGTCGATGGGTAGGACTTTTACAAGTTTTTAGTTTTTGGCATATCTTTCAACTGGATTTACCTCCATTTTATTCCGAAGTTTCTCATCTGTTTAGGAAAACGTCTTTTTTTTTTTTTAATGACGTTTCTAAAATTAGACCATTGCTAAATTTAAAGATCTGTTCGTGTGACACAGTAAAGGAGAGGTTAACCAAATTTTACCGGCTATTAGAAGTCCAGGAAAGTGGTAAATTAGGACTTCATCTTAAGGATAATCACTATATAGGAGTTGACCCATGATTAAGAAATGCTTTCTATATATATAAATTAGTGTAATATAAGAAAGATTTTACACTCATTTATATATCCATGGGAGTGATAATTTGTCCATGTATCAGATAGTAATTTGATTTTGAACTTCTATCCATAATTTCTTATTGTTTTCCAAAGGATAATTTTGAAGTCTGTGTTGTTGCCGTCCTGATTTTTAAACATTTAAAGTAAGTTTAGTTAAGGTGGTAAGAGTTATTGTAGGTCAAAAGAGACCCCTTTAATGATTCCCAATGTCAGGAATAAAATTCAAGGAAAATCAATTAGATATTCTCACAGACTTAATCAATCAGTTAGAAACGCCAATGACTCATTTTGAGATTCAGTTCCATCCTGAAAAAAATCTGAATAGAATGTAAACAGAGTAGATTAAGTAGTCAAATGTTTTAGTCAATTTTCTTTTAATGAGGCGCATTTGCACTGACTCGCAATGGTGCCCTTTTAGCTCGGAAAAGTTTCCTAATCCCTGATTGGTTAGAATTATTTTGTGCAACCAATCAGCGATTTGGAAACTTTTTCGAACAGGACATCCCTGCGAGTCAGTGCAAATGTGCCTCATTAGAAAAATTGACTACTAACAAAATTTGTTCTCTCTGCATTTGAATATTTTGTTTTTATTTTCATAGAAGATAAAATCTATTTTGATGGAAGTTAAAGAAATTACTCTTATTGTATGTGTATAATATACAAAAAGGGAATAAAGATATTTTTTCGGAGACACTTCTCTTTCTAAAGGAAGTCTGGTATTCCAAGAAAATTTTCTGGAGAGCGCATTTCTTGTTGACGTCAATTCTTTCTTCTACAATAAAAGAAAAGGAGAATCTAAGCCAAAAGGGAGCATTCTAGCTCAACAGTCTTTTCCCTGAAGAATCTGTATATCCTGTCCTGAAAACTTTGAGAAAGTATAGACCTACGTACTACTTTTCTCGGGGGAGTCGAGATGACATCAGTGTAAGGCATTTTACTCGGTTTTTCTGTAAAGGTTTTTTCCGTCTCCCTTTGAAGAGGATGAAGATATAAAAACGAGGATTTTGGAATGATTTTTTTAACCCATTTTCTTATAGTATTATATCACAAATGTAGTTTTTGTTTTGATCATGCAAAATTTGACAGAAATTCGTAATCGGCGAATATTTGGTGATTGTATATAGCTAAGACGAAGGATAACGTAAACAGAATTGCATAATGGCACAAATCTTAGTATTTCCTTGATGGACTTAAATTATGTTGCATTAAAGTAGACTAAAAGGAAGATGGAACTAAGATTTGGGATTATCCTATAATTCCTCACCCGTTTGCAATTTAATTCTTAATCAATTGAGATTGATACTAGATTTTTGGCTATATTTTAGTATATTAATTAATTCAACAGTTTTAGAAATAGCTTTAAAAATATAAATCGCCCTTCATCTTTTCTTAAGAATGGATAAACTTAAAATTCTCCGGAAAAAGCAAAGTTATTAACAAAGTTTTCTTGATGGTAACAGCTTCCTTTAAAACTTAGAATATGAAAACCGCATTAAATCTGGAACTCAAGTTAAATATGAAAAATCTTACAAAATTAGAAATGTATTAGCTTGAGTCAAGTCTATAAAAAAATAAAAAATCCATTTTTGTTTTCTCTCTATTATGGGAATAGATGAACACATTGGTTCTGTTTTAGAATGAAATTTTTGTTTCTCTCTTTTAGAAGTTTTAATAATCCTCACCAAGGGAATTGTTCTTTCTAATCAGAGGGTAAATAATTAAAAAGGATTCTCAGGTAATTTCGCGTCGAGTATTCACGTTAGTTGAAAAGAAATATTGACGATATTATTTTTAAGCAATATCGGGTAAAAATTCTATCTAATTTTTTTTTATTAATTTAATAAAAAATATAGACGATGCGGAATGTTTTCAGCATTTTAACTGATGGATGTAGCGAAAATGTTTCGCAAAACAAAGTAAATTATCTTTAAATGAAATTTTCTTTCTCTCGCTCGGTGAGTTTTTATGTCTGTCAATGTCAGCATATTGGACTAAAAGTTTTAGCCACGAATGAATTAGAGTGCCATCGGCATAATTAATTATAAGCAACTAGACGGAAAATAATACCTGGAACATAAATGACAAGCTTAGCAAGCTGCAGAAAATTTTTCGAAGGGGGAACCCAGATCTCTCTCTCTCTCTCTCTCTCTCTCTCTCTCTCTCTCTCTCTCTCTCTTTCTCTCTCTCTCTCTCTCTCTCTCTCTCTCTCAACGTTGGTGTCAAAGACTTCGATCAGAGCCACCTGATTGATGTGCCATCCAGACAGGTTTCATAAGGCCCGCATGAGTTTCGCTGTCATTGGCGTAAATCTCAGTGTAAAATGGAGGAGTTTTGGGGATATTACTTTCGATCTTTTGCAATTCCTCTGTGTAAAGTTTTATTTTTTTGTACTTCTTTTCTTGCTCTAGTAATAAATATTCATTTATCCATATAGTTTCAAGTGACAGAACCAATCTCCATACTACGACCACTTGCGTAGATGGAGTCTCGTTTTTCTTTTCCAAATTAGGCCTTTTTTCAGTCTTATGAGCAGAGGAATTTACCACTCTCCTGATACATTCATTTTATTCAAGGCATTTTTTCTTGTAAGTCTTTGGTGACTTATAACCATTGCACCCTTGAGCACAGTTGTTTGCTCCATGTTTGGTTTATTTGTTTATATTTTCCCCAATACAAACTACAATAAGATCCTTATGTAGATTTCATGGAAGTTATGGGAATTGCCCATTCAGATCGAAAATCAATCGATTGTACAAATTGGATTATCATAATCACAAAATTGGATCGTTTCTGATTTTCTCATTTTTTTTTTTTTTTTTTTTTTTTTTTTTTTTTTTTTTTTTTTTTTTTTTTTTTTAAGAATGTTTCTGTGCACCAGGATAACTTGTCATTATATCTGTCGGCGTCCTTCATTATATTCTCATCTCACTTTGATTCTCTCTAAGATTCTTGGTCGTTTGGAGAATTTTATGTCGTTCATATTTCAACTCAATAACTAGGTCAAACGATGCGTCATAAATTGGGTAAAAAACATTTTTCTTATTGGGGGCTTATTAATTTTTCTTTGCTCTCTACTGTTTCTTCTTTAAAACTTGATTTTATTCCAAATCTTACAACCTTTTGAATCTGATGTTTAGTGAAATTTATGATTGAAAGAGTGTTCGTTATTTACACATTTTCGTAGAAATAAAAATGGTCAAGACTCCTACTATATTATATCATTTAGTTATCCTCGTAAACTAAGTTGAGCGGAGACGACTTTTACAAATGTGGCTGTTTGTTCGAAGGATCTGAAGGATATCAAAGAGCTTTAGCTAGCTTTTTGGAGAGATGACATTTCGGCCACGGAGATTTGATTCAGATCCTGATGTGGATGCTGGTCCAGTTTTTTTTTTTTTTTTTTTCTCCTTTTTTGTTACTGAATGCTGTATGTTTAGTCTTTATGTTTTATATTTAATTAATTATAAGCTTGTTTATTTCTTATTGCTAATTACTACAATGTGATTGCAGAGAACTTTTATAAGACTTGACCAGAAGTCATTTTATCGCCTTTAAGATTTTAAGTAGAAGAAAGATATTTCCGTGGTAATTTTAAATCACTAGATATTTATGGTGACGCGAAATATATCACGAATAATTTTTTTTTTTTTTTTTTTTTTTTTTTTTTTTTTTTTTTTTTTTTTTTTTTTTTTTAAAGTAAATTTTATGATAAAATGTATAACGACAGAGTCCTTTCCTCGTCATTCCATTGTTTTACAATCTCACACTCGTTTACACTCATTAAAACTTAATGTTGGGGAGGCAAATTTTTTTTGAGGGTTTCGTTCAGGATAATCATTTTAAAGTACATCAATCATTACTGAAGGATTACATGAGGAAATTTACGAAGTTATTCCACGTGCTCTACAGTCAGTTGTTTCATATCTCCAATGAAGTGATTTAGCTAATTGCGGGTTTAAGTATAGTTTTTGAGATAATTACCTCCTTTAGCGTGATTATTGTGTTGTATATCAAAACAGTATTAGAAGTTTAGTAGAGTAGAAATAAAAATGTAATTTTGGATTATTATTATTATTATTATTATTATTATTATTATTATTATTATTATTATTATTATTACTTAATCGAATATAATTACGTAGTAAGCTGGAGAATGGTCTAACCATTCGTTCAATTATTACCAGCAGGGAAATACGGGTCTCTCTCTTAAGCAGTTATATCCCTTACACTAGGCACGACACTTTCAACAAGTTCACGTTTGTTCAGAATAATCTGGCTTATATACTACACATTTTCTTCAATGTGTAAACATGAGAAAACTAGTAACATGCCTTATATTTTGGTATTGAAATATTTTATCTTATAAAACTCAATGTCCGGGAATGACATATCAACAGCCAGTCGCAAACTTTGGGTAGGTTGAGTTCTTAATACCCTGTAACCTCAAGTACCCGTATGTCGGGTTGTGAAGAATCCATGTCGTACTTTGACATAGGCGATCTCAATGAAATTGAGCACAATAAATGTTGAGATAATGCTAGGAAAATTTAAAGAAATGGTGAAGATGCTGGTAAGAAGAAAACTATAGATATTAGTTTTGTCCTGGAGATGATACATGAAGAAACTGGTAAAGAAAAACAATAAGTAGTGGCAAAGAAAATTATAAATACTGGTCAGAGGTGATGTGGTAGATGTAACTGATTTGGAACGAATGAATGAAGTCACAATGAAGATTAAAAGGATATTAGATATGTAGTGATGTGTTATCTTCGTATGGTAGCCTAAATGGAGAACCTGAAGAATTTTGGAAAAGCTCATGATATGAGATAAAATATTACTGGAAGATTATGACAATAGTTATTTAAAAATGTTGAGAGTTGGGTTTAAGGAATGCAAACATTAGATTGTTAAGAGACGTATTAAAAGCAAGGAGTGATATTTTTTTCTACCAAGCATAGATCAAGTATATAAACGGTGATGATAGCATACAAAAAGCTTAAATATAAATTATTTTTTACTATTTCACTTCTATACCAGGTAGATCTTCCTGGACAGTTCCATCCTGTTCGTAATATTAGGCATGTAGTTAATTCTAATAGTCGGGCCGTCTCCATCATGAGGCTCAATACTACACAGTATTCTCGAAGTTTTATTGCATTGTGACCAAGTTGTGGAATGATATTCCTAATCGGGTAGTTGAATCAGTATAATTTCAAAAGTTCAAACTTTCAGCCAGTGTTTTTATGTTGAAGAGGTTGACATAAGTCTTTTTATAGTTTTATATATATATATATATATATATATATATATATATATATATATATATATATATATAACATATCTGTTTTGATGTTACTGTTTTTTGAATAATTTATTGTTAATTTTTCTCATCGCTTATTTATTTCCCTATTTACTTTCCTCACTGGGCTATTTTTCCCTATTGGAGCCCTTGGTCTTATAGCATCTTGCTTTTCCAACCAGGGTTGTAGCTTGGCTAGTAATAATAATAGGTATGCTTCACGTGATATAGAATTCTGTGATCCCATTAAATAATACCGGAATAAAAAAAATAATGAAATGGAGGCAAAGGATATAAACATTTAATAGAAAAAAAAATGGAGAAAGTATCAGCAAATTTTGAATAAAAAGACACCGAATGTAATGATAGAATTCATACGAAGTCCAGGAGAACGAGTGCATATAGACAAAAAGCAGAAACGCCAAAGAAGTCTGGAAAGATAAGCAATTTACTAAAAGCGCCTGGGGAGCCCGTTATTGATTAGATGGCTAAGGTAAATGATAACCGCAAAAAGAAATGGTATAAGGGAAAGAGTGAAGAAAAGAATATTGTATAACAAGGAAGTTTGTGAGGTCGGTGTTTGTGTTGGATTTTAAGATGCTGGAGATCGTGTTGGAGAGAGTTATCGTTTTGCATTCAAGCAACTATTTGAAATGTATTATATTAGAAAATATATATATATATACTAATTTTCAAAATATTAGTAGGCATTTGACAGTGTACCTAGAGAAGTTATTAGATGGGCATTTCGAGGACAGGGGACACTAGAAAATTGCAGTGGGCAATTGATATCGCTGTGCCATAACACGATCTAGAATTGAGAAGATTTTATTTTTATAAATGTTGGTTATTATCCAGTATTACCTGTGAGCTTTGTGCTGTTTAATTTGATAGTGGAATAAGCTATAAGACATGCGGATTGTGAGTTTCATGGACATTGACACAAGCAAAAGGAAGCTGTAAATAGAGCAAAGAAATAAAAAGCACCATCAGGAATTGTTGTGTTAACGCAGTTGTGTGTGGAATTTAACAACTGGCGTTGCAAGAAATGCTCATGATGACAAAATTTAAATGGATTATGTTTTTACATTGTTGTAAACGTATTTTAGGAGAAACAACTAAGAAGAAATGAAGTTGTAACATCAACATCATATTGGCGTTAATGAGGAGTTAGAAAAAAACAATATTTTTTACCTGATGAGCACTAAATCTGAAAAAGGCCATTGGTCGGAAATTAAGGTTAAGAAAAGCAATAACTCTGATGAAATGTAAAGAGATTGCTACACTATGAAGAGATAAGAGCATTCCATTTGTAAACATCAAAACTTACCATAGTGTATCCATGAACGCTGCATGACTGCAATCGGTTTCTCGGAGTTCATACTGTAGGCTGTTTATATGAGTATCTTAAAAATGAATTTAAGACAATATGGCAGCTTCTAACTAGATTACTATACATAGCAAATTGAGAAACCTACCAATGATTCTAAGAAAACAAACTCCGCGTGTTGTAAACTAACAAAATAATTGCTGAACAGCTTAAATCCAACAATCCATTTATGTTTCATTATCCCAAACCTGTCTTCAATTTTGTAATTGATATGTATAATAAAAAAAATGCTGAATGAAATAGACCATGCATTGATTGCAATACAATATATGTCGAAGAAACTGGTAGATTGATGGTAATTCTTAATTATTAAAGGAACTCAAATGAAGAACGAAGAGCGGTTAAGAAAGTGCTGGATTTTCTTTCACAAACGAGACCAAAGTCATGGCATTAGCTGAGATGTGCTTGAAGTCCTTTTCACGAGTAGGTATCCTTACAAAAGAAAGATTTTAGATTCAGCCAGTATGAATGAAAATTTGGCTGAATGGAAGATTTGATTTTAAGACCTAATGCCAAGGAAGGGTTTCAACAAAACCATCCATCATAGAGGGTAACCCCTTGAACAAGGTTTTGAGGAAGAACGATAGCTTGGTACCTCCTGTCCTCAGAAAAGAAGATTGCCCATAGGTTTTAATTACTCCTGAGGTGTTATTCCAACAATTCCAAGTTGATCATTTCATAAATACTCCAGTCACTTCTTTGGTCATTTAACTGATCAGTGATAAAATAACCATCTGAAATTTTTTTTTCATAAGAAAAATTTTTTTAAGCCTCTTTGATTACACACACACACACACACACACATACATATAAATACACACATATTTACACAGTGGTACCTTGACTTACGAGTTTAATTCGTTCCGAGGGCGAGCTCATATCTAAATTTGGTCGTATATGAATTTTTTTTTACCCTAGAAACACTTGAAATGCCCCTTAATCCGTACCAACCCTCAAAATGACACCCTATATTCTCATGTTCTTTAAATGTAAAATATATTTCTAAATAACAAATATTGTATAAAGACATAATAGAAGTAGCATGTTAAGATATAATAAGATTTTTTACAGTGTGCTTATGTTAGAGATGAGACAACTTGAGCTAACGAAGGCACTGGTGGAGGGGAAGGTAGAGGTGATTGACAGAGGACAATCGAGGGCTTGTTTTATGCTACCACTACATAACAGTATGTACGTAACCATAAACTTAAATGCTACTTCAAAATTGTTGTTTCTCATTCTTTTATTTTTTTTTTATTTTATTATTTTCTTTTATAAACATTTTTTGGAGCTTTGAAATTATTTCAACGCTTTTGGCTGGCGTTATATTCCTGAGAGATTCTTTCTGCTTCAAAATTGATCAGATCGTAGATATGGAACGTTCATACATCTTAGCCAAGTCCTTTAAACGTTCACCTTCATGTTTTTTAATCCTTTCACGTTTCAATTCTATGGACATCACCCTCCTCCTCTCTGTACCATCACTAGCACTTGACGCCTTAGGAAGCATTGTTAAAAGAAAGTGAGAATAACAAATTCTCACAAAATACGAGGGAACAAACCGCAAGTACAAAAACTCAGTGTTTAATCTATGAAGTGAGCCCACAAAGAGAATGAGAGAGCATGTTGGAGGCTGGATGCTGTGTCATCACTACTCACTGCGCCATCTAGCAGTACAGTATCTCAAATTCCTGCTCGTATAACAAAGCAAAACTCAACAAAGTGACGACTCGTAACTCAGAAAACTCGTACGTTAATTTACTCATAGGTCAAGGAATTGATATATATACATATACATATACATACATATATATATATATATATATATATATATATATATATATATATATATATATATATATATATATATATGTATATATATATATACACACACACATATATATATATATATATATATATATATATATATATATACATATATATGTATGTATGTATGTATGATATATGTGCGTGTGTGTGTGGTAGAGATGTAAGAATATCATCACCACCTTGTGTCTCGTTGAAAGCGACCAAAAAGAAAGCTGCTGCCTTGATTTTTTTTTTTTTTTTTTTTTTTTTTTTTTTTTTGCAAAAGGCAAGTTCCACTGCCATTTACTGTGGAAACTGTTGCCTTGTAGTTGGACTATTAATTCAAAGGTTAGGACCACTACCAATAACTGCAGTTGATGACTGTAAGGGCATAAAAAACCTCTGCCAAATAATAAGCCATGTCTGATATTATCTCTTCAGGCAAGCGACCACCCCTTTGTAGGTTGGCGATGGCACTAGCCACCCATTGGGATACTACTGCTAGAGAGTTATTGAGTCCTTTGACTGGCCAGACAACTACATTGGATCCCTCTCTCTGGTTACGGTTCAGTGACTACTTTCCTCTTGGTATGGGTAGAAGAGACTCTTTAGCTATGGTAAGCAGCTTTTCTAGGAGAAGGACACTCCAAAATCAAACCATTGTTCTCTAGTCTAGGGTAGTCCCGTAGCCTCTGTACCCTGGTCTTCCAGTGTCTTGAGTTAGAGTTTTCTTGCTAGTTTAACTCATATTCATTTTCAGTCCTACTTTTCTGCTTTCTCTATTCAAATCTTCTATCATTTTTTGTAATTCCTTCCATGATCCACTGAACACATCTATCTCATCTACTAATCTTGAGTTATTAAGGTATTCTCCATTAATATTAATTTCTGCCATTTTCCAATATAAATTCTTAAAAACTTTTTTTAAGTATGCTGTGAACAATCTAGGAGAGATGGGGTCTCCCTGTCAAACTCCTTTCTTAATAGGAATTTCTTCACGTTCTTTTTGAAGTTTTAGGATTGCTGCACTTGCTGTGTAGATATTTTCAAGTGTTCTAACATAAGATTCTTCTATTCCTTGTTTATTAAGGGCTTTCATTACTGCTCAGGTTTTGACGGAATCAAAGGCTTTCTCATAGTCTATAAATGCTATACATAGTGGTTTGTCGTACTTGTTGATTTTTCCAGTGACTGGATAATAGCATGTATATGGTAAGTTGTTGAATATCCACTTATATATATATATATATATATATATATATATATATATATATATATATGTATATATATGTATATATAAATATGTGTATATATAAATGTATGTATGTATATATATATATATATGTATATAAATATATATATATATATATATATATATATATATATGTATATATAAACATATATATATATGTATATATATATATATATATGTATATATATATATGTAAATATATATGTATATATAAATATATATATACAGTATACATGTATATATATATATATATATATATATGTACATGTATATATATATATATATATATATATATATATATATGTATATGTATATATATATATATATATATATATATATATATATATATAATCTGGTGTATTGTTACTCCTGAATAAAAGTGATTATGGATAAAAAATTCATGTCCGTTCTAGTGTTTTAATACGAACAGAGAGTTCAACAATTATCTCTTTTGTTTAAATATCAAATGAAAAAGCAATTTCATGATGAAGTTTTGTATGACATCCCCAGCTCTATTATATATATGCAGACTCATAAAAAACATAGAAAGCGTATATTGTAATTTGTCGTTTTTTATTGTTAAAATAACCAAAATATGTTGATATTGCCTAAAAAAAAATCAATTATTAATATTTCATGTTCCAATATAAAATTATGTATACACACATGGAATTCAGTAATATGAAGGTTTGTTGTGAATATAAAATGATTTAGTCTTTGGACATTTTACACTTCATATTTCTAGGCAGATTCAGAAAAAAATCATACTAACATGGCAAAGTTTGCAAGAAAAATATTGTTTTTCCTTTTAACTTTTCTGAGGATTGCAGGCTTTCCTTTCAGCTAAATTTAATTCTTTGTGATATTTCGCCGCGAGTTTTATGCAAGAGGCAATATCTCGAGCGTTACATTTTATCCAGAAGTTTTTCTTTTTCCGTTTCTCAACGCTCTATTGAATTTGCCTGATTATAATTCGTCTCTTGCATAAGCAATATGTAAGGTTTTATTCGTATTTTTAATAAAAACGTTTTAGCAAGAATAACCTTGACTGACCAATCAAAGAATATTAAAAGGAGTTACAGGATATATGGTGTTTAGTTTGTAATTGGTATGGCACAGGAATAAAACATCTATGGTTTTAAAAAATTATTTTAAAATTTTCGTATTTATATTTCAAAGAATCTAAAGTTTCCATTTATCAATTTCTTTGAATTTTCTTGGAATATCTAAATATTTTTCTATCAAATTTTCACCACCATAGTCTTTTTTATTAAAGTTTAGTTCCAAAACTCAATGCAGTCCTGAAGGAGGGTCACGAAGTAATCCGAAACACATGTTGACACTAAACAATAAATGGAGAAAAGTAAATGTATTTTTGCTTTTATCCTGAAAACTATTTGCAGGACAATCTGTACGAGAAGCAGCTGGCTTCGATTTTTGGGAGCCGCTGAAACGTTGTCTATCCATTTTATATATATATATAGATATATATATATATATATATATATATATATATACATGTATATATATAATGTATATATATAATGTATATATATATATATATATATATATATATATATATATATATATATATATTAATGTTGGTCGAAGATGAATTTTATCAAAGAGATCTGAATCCTAAGGTCCTAGAGAGAGAGATCATTCGTGTCTGTTTGTTTAATTAGGGAAATTTCTATCATATTATATTGTTGAACAGACACATGCTTCCATAAAGTATATGTGATAAAAAAAAAATCGTCCAATCCAGTGAGTTACACTATTATGACTGAAGCCAGCCAAGCTCTCATGACCATATCAAACACAGCTCTTATTCGTAATTATTCCTTGTCAGTATAATTTTTCTGTAAGACTTTTGTAGTAATTGTCTCCGTCGAGAAGAAGGATTTTGTTTAATCTGATGTCCTTAGAACCTGTATTTTATCCAGTATCTAGTAAAGCCTTTCTATTGAGGTTGGGGTGGCTAGATATTATAGGTATCTGACTCTATCTTTAAATGTTATCCTGTTGAGGAATTAGACTTGTATGACCAACCTTGTTTATTGGCTTGTTTGCGCTTGTGAAAAGTTTGCTGCCCTTAGTCGAAAGCTTTTCCAAACACGATTTTAGGGTATTTTAAAGAAGGCCTCTCTTTAAATATTGTTCACTACAAATTCCTATTTAAAAATTTTGAGTTGGGAAGAAAATCCTTAGCGTGTTAAACCTATATTAATCAAGATAACATAACGAGCCTAGCAAATCTATAGTACGATCATGTAAATGACGGTTTTCAATAAACTCCAAATTTGTATAATGTTTTCTTTCAATGATTAGACAAACCCAATTAATTTGACCTTTCCGGAAAACTTAACAAGAATTTTTTTAGTGTCTTTCTTTTCATCTCGATGGGGATTGTATTACCGAGGAGCTCGTTGATTTAATAAGACTAGTATCCTTTGACTATAATCACGGCATAGCCTTTAGCAGGGAATCTAACTTTCACAGGAATCTGACTTTTTAATTAATTCTATTTGCAGATACAGATAATTACTCTGATCGAAACTTGGGTTATTCTTAAATCTTATAACGTACCATTTTTTAACCGTAAAGTGACAAGTATTACTTTGCCGTAAGTACTGGAATTTGTTACTTACTTATGAAGAGTCAAGACAGGTGTTCTTAATTATTTCAAAGGAACGAAGAACTCGCCCGTTACGAAATGTTTTTATTGTCGATATCAACATTACATAAATATGTTCTAAAAAGGAGAAAATATTCATAAACACTATTTAACGTGATTTTTTTTTATTTACCTTCATTATAACTCTTTACGCATGCGTAGAATTAATTACATTGACGACAGAATCATGTAGCAATATTTTGTAAACAGAATAGCAAAGGTGATATATATTTTAAAATCAAGTATAATTTTTAAATAGGAAACGTACCTTCTTTACCGTCCCTTAAAAGATGGGGTATAGTGATTATTTTAGCTTCATATAGTAAACTTGGGAAGTTATGATAAAAATTTATAAAAATTTATCACAAGAAAATGTAGGTTGAATGAAAGGTGAACGTTCGACGCTTTTGACAAAAGAGTTTTCTGATTGGTGACTTTTGGAACACCTGGATACCTCACATTTCCTCTCATCAAAAGAAAATATGAAAAAGAAAAGATTCCAGATTTCTTTTCGTATTTTGTATCTTTTATCAGGATTTAATACCATGATTACTTTTATGTGCATGGCCATCCAAATGGAAATTTAGGATGGAATTGAATACGGTTACCTCACTCGTCCATAGTAGGAGTTATTAGGAGTACAAATTCGTTTAATCTTCCTCAATAAGTACTTACATTTTCGTTTCCTTGGTTGCGAGGCGTTATTATTATTATTATTATTATTATTATTATTATTATTATTATTATTATTATTATTAATATTATTATTATTATTGTTATTACTTTATTATTATTATTTATTATTATTATTTTATTACTATTATTTTATTATTATCATCATCATTATTATTATTATTATCATCATTATTATTATTATTATTATTATTATCATCATCATTATTATTATTATTATTATCATCATCATTATTATTATTATTATTATTATTATTATTATTATTATTACAAGGTAGTTGACAAATCTAGTGGGAGAAGGTGAAAGGTAAGAGCCAAGGGCTGCAATAGGAATTGCAACTTATTGCGATAAAAACCAGGACGTATTGCTTTTATGGTTTTAATTGAATATTCTTTTATTTACTTTATATACAATAAACGATATTGGCGTCAATGACCTTAGACGTCAGGAGACCAGAAAGCCCCAAATCAATCAATCAATTAAACCAGGACGTAAGATATAACTGCGAAAGGAATAACCAAAATTAAAACATATTTGAAATTAATGATATTTAATTCGATACGTAACAGATAAACTATAAAAGGTAACATATGAATCTAGAATAACAAACAAAATCGAACTAGTAAACGCCTCCCCAATGAAAACACTAGTGCATGCATAGACATACACAAATAAAAGTAAAACCAGAATATATCTGAACCTTTCGTTGTTACTGAAAGTTTTATCTGTTAAAAAAGTAGATACTCTACTATAGGCAACTTCACGGTAGATGAGACCCAAATAAATATATGCATAAACAATGGTCACTACTTTATGCTTACTCACAAATGGCCTATACATTCTAATAGATCTTGCAAGACGTTCAAACATCTTGCACTTGATTGGCCCCTTTTTTTTCCACGTAAATTTATTAATAAAATGACACTCATGATTATAGATACTAAAATATTGTGGATCTGAACATCCAATATTATACCTAGGTTGAACGATAACCATGACGTTTATGCTATTAATTTCAAAATATAACACAGCTTTACAGGCTTTTGAAATAATATTCTTATGGAACATTAAATTTCCTAGCTATTTATCTACATTGATACAAATTTTATGGAGCATGTTTGTCAGGGACTGAAATTCAAAATCGAAATTGATAGAGGACTTAGGAAGAACCGTAAAGGTTTAAATACCGCTCATGAATGGCAAAGGAAAGGGACAGTGACATGGCCCTATTGAGCAGGACAATGCCCTAGACTCCCTAGAGACTGACTATATATCATATGATCAGCTCTCAAGCCCCCTCTCCACCCAAGCTAGGACCAAGGAGGACCAGGCAATAGCTGCTGATGACTCAGCAGATAGACCTGTAGGCTCCCCCAAACCCACCAGCCTTAGCTCACAAGGATAATGAGGTTACAGCAACCAAAGAAACTAACCAGTTTTGAGCGGGACTGGAACCCCAGTCTGGCGTTCACCAGTCAGGGACTTTGCCTCATCGACCACCTCAACCCTAAGGAAAAGAACCAGACTAGAAACAAGGAAAGGAAGATTGGGTCGATCCTAACTATAAGTCTTCTTTTCATGCTTATAAGAATAAATGGATGGGAAGAAGTAACGATAATAGCAATGGGTATCATAGAGGAAGCTTACTTTTATGCGAAAGAAGATACAGCAAAGTTATACCATTTTCGGAAACTTGTATTTTCTTCTTCATATAAAAGAGATGGATACAAATAAAAAAATTTCTTTTTCTTTTCTTTTTGGTAAATTCGCTTCTCCCTTCGAAGAATAGACCTCCCCTTGCAAAACGTACCCGAAATATTATTTTGAATATTCGCTCCTCTCTGCAGATGAAAAAGAGTTTTCGAACAGCTGAAGACTGTTAGGGTTTTAAACTATTATATCTTTTATAATCTACTTTTTTACGGCTGTTTTATCCTGTATATAATTCAATACTCTTGTACATTATTCATCGAATAATATTAACTAATAATGATAAATGCAACATATTCGCAAAGAAGATCCACCTTCATATTTTCATTTAAAGATTCTTCCGCGAAACATTAAAACCTAACTGTTAATTAATACTGAAACACAACCATTCTTCGGAAGAGAGAACGTAATAACAATCACAATATGGTCGAAGCATTTTATTAATAAAAATCTTTTGTTTTCCATTGACAATATCGCCAACGCACTACCCGAGACACAAACTCGTCTGGGAAGGAAACTCATTCAATTAACCCTCAATACTCAGCAGAAGAGACTATTTCTAGGAAAGCTCGTTCCCATCCTTATTGGATTGCCGAAGCAACAGAGAGAGAGATGTTTCGAAACGACCCTCTGAGAAATGAATGGCAAAATTATAAGTTTCACAACATTTTACTCTCGTAGGGAAATTACAAGTTTGTCCATGTCCTCAAATTAAAAAAAAAAAAAAGTATTGTAGTGCTTCATATATTCAAATAGAAATTTTTTGTAAAGAGAGAGAGAGAGAGAGAGAGAGAGAGAGAGAGAGAGAGAGAGAGAGAGAGAGAGAGAGAGAGAGAGAGAGAGAGAGAGAGACCATAATAAGAGGAACTCAGTGAATACTATGAACATTCATTCCAGGGCGGGAAAAGAATGTTAATGCCAGAGAAAGCCTCTGGGAGACTGAATTTATGCAAAGATGACTTTGGTGTGCGGGAAAAAAGGACATTTGTTTGGCGATATAAATGTGAATGGAAGTGAGGGAGAAAGCGATAGAACACTCGGTACGTTTGAATTGAATCAAAGTGGAGAGTCTTGTTGAACTGTTCCAGAGGGGGATTGATTATTCGAAATATATGGTTTTGAAAGAATAACTTTCTAAACTATATTTGGTAAAGAGAAGTGGATGAGGAAAACAGCAAGTTATATTTCTATCTCAATATAGAGTAGTTAGAAGAGTAGCATGTAGGAAGTTGTGATGAAAAGATTGATAGATAGATTGAGAGTTTTCTGGTATCCTGACATCTAAGGTCTTTGACGCCGAGTGAGGAAAAGAAGGGGCTAAAGATACATCTGTTTTAAGTTAAATGTTTCAATTTTTAAATTGGAAAAGGCTTTAATTTAATGAAAACATAAGCAGGAGTAGAACATAGTTGGATGAAAATATCAATTAAAGATGCCTAATTGTGTGGTGTAAACCAGACAGAAATCAAGGATGGGTCATGTGGACGGCAGGGGGACCTGGCATGGGTCAGGGTAATAGGAAAGATGATTGAAAGGTGTAGGGTAGGAAAATTAAATAAGTGGTTCCGTTTATCCCAACAGTAGGCCGGTTCCTCTAATTGTTGATACTTCCAGAGATAATGCAAGACAACTGCATAGATCATGATGTATCCTCTTTTTAAGAAGGCTGTCTTAACATCAGCTACTTCGTGCACCTAACTTGTAAGCATATTAGCAGTTCTGAGAATGACAACAGACACTATTCACTTTTGCTTACTGTTTAGCTTACAATAAGGAACTTTAATCTTCTCATCCATTTATGAGGATCAACCTTCTCATGAGGGAAGCATGCAATGGTGCTATTAATGCTTTGGCTGCAAAAGAGTTAGAGGAATTCCATTGAAAAGGCAATAATGTAGTGGAAGGGGATGAATAGTTCTAGGGTGTGTGTGTGTGTGTATCTTTAACAGAAGATAGGTGAGTTGATCCCATTGATGTTGATGAAGCCATGGATGGACCAACTTCAAATTGTCTCTGTTTAGTCTCGTCAGTTTTCATTTTTTTTTTCCATTGAATTCTTAATAGTAGCATTATCTTGTATTAATACTTTGCTCAATACTCCTCCTTGGTAACTTTCAACTGAATCTATAGTCCAGCTATGGAATAGGGCTGCATCTTCGGTTATTCTTCCTTCAACTTTTTTATGGATGGGCACCGTACATCGTAACATCCTACTGTAGTTATATTGAAGCAGACCTATGTATCACGGTCCCACACTTCTGAATGCTTGGGGAGGAGGTTCTCTAGTTGACTAGTTAAGTTTAAAGTTGTCGGAGCAGTGAATTTAATGGTTTTCTTTTTAACTCTTTCTTGGTGGCATAAAGATTTTTTGACTTCATTCAGCAGCCGGAAAACTAAGTATCCAATGATGTAAGGGAAGGGTTTTATACATATTTTAAAAGCTAAAAAGTAATTACATTTCTTAATTGCCCAAGTCTCTTTGTCAGGAGAGAATAAATACAAAAATCCTATGTCAGAAGGGTTTCATCAATCTGCTGAGTTTTAGATTCATCTGCCGTGCTCTGTATAAACACTTACAGCATAATAAGGGACTTGCCTGTAATATCCTTGATCTCAAATGTGATGGGAGAAATTTAATTACTAGACCATTGTCACTGGTATCAATCCTCAATGAGTATATAGATATAATAGGCCATCACCACAGTAGCATACTTTATTAATAGTATGCCGTCACTGTTTAGGAACTACTTCAGTCCTTGGATTGTTATCCAGTGGTGAGGCAAGATTTAAAAAATATGTCGTCTTGAAGAGGGATTATCTAGCCAAAATAGAGGTCCTCATATGACAAGACAACATTCATGAGAAACCCATTGAAGGACATCAAAAGATTTAACACTAAGCTTTTCATTTAGTCGCCTTAGATTCTTTTGACATGGAATCACTCTTTGCAGATGTGTCAGTCAACATTACCTTCAATTACATCATCGAAAATATTTAGGGATGATTCTGCGCATCCCATCTCTTAAGTTTGCACCTTAAAAACATCTTTAAAGGTTACAATGGTAAAGAAGATACCCTTTAGAAGATTATCGTTTAGATGCCTTTTCTTGTTTTGAGGATGCTCTCAAGGCCCAATCTTGTTTATGCATCACCTGCGGTGAGTAATAACAATCAGTTTCCTTTCCTTGGTGTCCTGTCTCCTTACCTATGTTGGCTTAGACATGCAATGCTTATGGCTGATGAATGACTTTCAGAAAGAATTATGTGGACAAATAAAAATCAGTTCTTGAAGACAGGCATTCTTAAGATGAAATGCAAACACCAAATCAAGTGAACTTTAAAGAAATGCAAAATTCCACCAAATAACCTGGAAACCCCTGCTAGCAACCACTTGATCTGAAGAATAAGTGTTAACAACGGGATCACTGCCCCTGAGCAGGGTATTACAGCACACAACTTTTAAAATGCAGCTTTCTCAGACTCGACACGCCAGGCAAGAGGTTTTTGTGATCCTGTGTCCTATTGTGATGTCTCCAACATGTGGCAAAATATGCCAGTCCAATACTAGTTTAGTGAGCCCTGGCAATGCTCACAAACGACAGAAGTAATGGCTCTACATAAGAACTATTCATCCACATTCATCATCTACTGAGGAACTTAAAAAAAAAAAATCATCGTCATCAGTAACTACACCATCAATACTACAGTGCACGGGTAACAGTGAGTTATCTTGCTTGTTATCTGAAGGCGACCATCAGTGTACACATTTGTCGTGTCCTCTCTCATGCAGCAGTTAGGATTTTGCCCACAAAGAATTTGAACGAGTTACCTAGTAAATTGTGGAACAGCTTTCCCAATAGCATATTTGGGGGATTTATTAAGAAAATCAACCTCTAGTGCAGACAAATGGAGAAGACAATAATAATATCCTGGTAAAACTACTTCTGCAAGCAGAAAAATGAAAGCCCATACCAATTGATTGAATTTCAAAAGACATCAGTTGCTAATGTTCCATTCTACTGGCACTTTTACGGTTGTGAAAACCATTGTATATTACTTCAACAGAAACGTGCCCCCCCCCCCCCCTCAATCTAGGCAAGCACCAGAGGACCGTTGTAATGTATGTATACTAGCGAAAATGAGAAATATGGGACACAAAATATGGTATATTAGGATACCCCCAAAACCTGTGTTAGTGACGTCAATGTGTCGCAGATAAACTAGCCTTCTTCCTGTCAATGGAGTTTGTAGTTGCAGGAACTACGAAATAGACACAGGTCACCCCCTTTATCTTTGATGCATTATAGAGAGAAAAAAATAGTACAAGGAATGATTCATAATTTATTACTAACATTAAAACATTTATGTGACCATGAGATTTTACCCCAAAAATCGATAATCCATAGCACATCTTCTACACTTACTGAGTAGATAGTGCTGATAACGTGCATTTCCATCCCAAATATTTAACTGTGACATTCTTTAGTCATGTACAAGTTTATTGTCTCTTTCCAATCTTTTGCTAACAATCTGTTAGAATTTATTTCTTTACTTATTATGTGAATCACGTTATCTCTTATCATTCCGGTATCCAGTATATTTATTACCAGTTACCTTCTTGAATGAATGTTTTCAATCATCCACCATCAATATTAACATTCATTGCACCAACGTCTTTGTTTCTATTTATCTGTAATAATCTTACCCTTGCTTACTTTGGATTTAATTCCTTTATTATTATTATTATTATTATTATTATTATTATTATTATTATTATTATTATTATTACTTGCTAAGCTACAACCCGAGTTGAAAAAGCAGGATGCTATAAGCCCAGGTGCCCCAACGGGGATGATAGCCCGGCGAGGAAAGGAAACAAGGAAAAAAATATTTTAAGAATATTAACAACATTGAAATAGATAATTCCTATATTACCTATAAAAGCTTTAACAAAGCAAGAGGAAGAGAAATTAGATAGAATAGTGTGCTGGAGTGTACCCTCAAGCAAGAGAACACACTTACTATTTTATGCAATTTCTGTATACTAAACTTAATCAATTCGGTATCATATGCAAGCCACTAACATCCTTTACTCTAATTATCACTCATGTCTTTTATTCCTTAACTTCTTTCCAATATCCACAGGGTTATTTTTACTCTTTGCAACTCTCCAGCCATAAAGATATCCAACAGCCATGAATAAATTACACAGCCTTGTTTCAGACTCGATTTCGCCTTAAACCAATGTATGTCTCATCTCCTTAATCTTAAAAACTAACCTCTGCATCACGTAAACCTTTAGTTGTCATAGACAACATGTCTTCAGTAACAAAGATTCCCACTCTCTCTTGCAAACATGTTGGCGAATGAGTGTGTAGGGATCCAAAATATTCTAAAAAAAAAATATATATATATTAATAGATATATACGCTTATAATTTTACGTTTCAGCAGATGTAGTACCCTAATATTGACTGCAGTTCTAGAATTCATGTATGAAATTATAAATTATTTTATAAGTATAAATTAAATATTATGATGGCAAGTATTCCATGGAATTCAAACTTATGACGAAAGTGGCGTTTTTTAGCAATGGAAGGGTTATTGGAGAATGATAGTTATCGAAAGTCAGTATGGCGTGTTTTATTATACTAACACTTACTATTGCAACATACGAAAAACATGTGTTACGTTGAAAATGGATGAAAAAGGTAACGTGAATCAAGTTGGAAACAACTGAACTTGGGAAAAGTATCAGAAAGTCGATTTAAAATTTTTGTCCCTCTTACTGAAAATTTGGTATAATAAAAAACATAAGAGATTCCTCTTCCTCAGATTGCTTTTATAATACTTGCTTAATGCCTTCCATTGCAGATATAAATGTTGATGCCAGACTTAACGAAAGAATCGTTACAATCAGATTTTCTGTCTTCCATAAACTGATTACAATCGTCGATTGTATACGTTGAAATTGATAAGAAAAGTTTTATTTTTATTTTTATTTATCAAATGCATGAGGCACCGTCATTTTATATCATAAGTTTTTAATCTTTTTTTTTATTTTATAAGGACATTTAAGGAAAACAGTATTTGTGCTTACGGTTTAAAAAAAATGGTTGAATTTATTTTGAATTACGCATAATAAAGATGAACGAATAATCATATGAAACTGTTTGTGTGAATGGTTGGTGAATTCCTTATGAATGGAAACAGTGATTATGATTTGAGTATCATGTTTTGATCTTCATCGATATACACATTTTTTTGCCTTGAATATATTTAGAGCCTCATTTCAAATTTCTTTCTCTCTATTTTATATAATTTCATATGTATCTTTATTTTTGCTTCAATCAAATAATGATTAAATATACCTCCATTACCTCTTATCTTCACAATAACGTACATTTTTCCTATTCCTTCTTCTTCCCAATGCATATTTTACCTAGCTTTGCATTGACGTTACTTACCACAAGTATCCTTTCATGGTCTGTTTTCTCAGGACGCATATTCAAACTTTCACCAAAAATTATTCTCTTTCACAATCTTTACTTTGCCTTTTTTGACAATATATATCTACTGCCACTAGTGTTCCTCTCACCGCTATCATATTTACTTACACAATCCTTAAACTAACATATTTTCTGTTATATCTGTTATTTGCATAGAGGCATCTAGAATCCAAAGCACTACTCTTTCTATAACTTATTTCTATACCTTTCAGATTCTGTCTTGCAGACGGAGCCATTTCCAGAGCATCAAGTTCAATTTGTTGAAAAAAATTAGATACCATACATTTCTTCTTTATAATCACTTCCTGCACATTTATAATGCTAACACTTTTTTTTTTCTTTTTTTTTTAAGTTATGTGCTAATCCCCACACAATGGGGCCACAACCTTCTACTAGGTATTCATCTCCTTGAGGAATGCCTACTATACAATATATCTGTACTCCAGAAGATTGGCTCTGGATGATAGCCAATGATAGTAGCCGTCTTCCATAATCAATGGGTATTTCTTTCCCTAAATGCACACAGCAAACCCACAGTTGGCTCTTACCTAGGGAAAAAGTAGTGTATTAGAATCCCATGCCATTTGTACTTCCTAGAGTAGTTTTGTCTAGATAGTACCTCCAACTACAATGTTGGTAGTGTGACGAGCCAAGAGTAGGTTGTGACTCAAAAGCGGGATGAAAGCAACTGAGTAACTTTATTACAGAACATCCAGTTTATATATACATCAAGTCTGGGCAAGAAGGTCATAAAATATAACAGGCTATTTCATGTCCAACCGGCAACCGGTTCTGTTAACAGTTAACGGTAAGAAAAACAGAGGTTGATACAGGTCGCTGTCAGTGCGAGGGGAGAGCGAAGATACAAAGGATAATATATACAAATAAGAGAAATGTCGTTACTATGTACGATCGTGTGACACACGGTTGGTACAGTAGCATTCATTTCTATTATACATTTCAAACCTATCGTCGTTTAGATTTTCTTGGATATCTTTTTATATATCATTTGTATCTTCCTTTTGCTATTTTGGCACAGAATGCTTTAAAAGCTCAGGTATTTTTGTGCAATATAGTCAAGTATCAGAATTTACTATGACAGTTCACTCATGAACATTTTCAATTTCTTCAGTATTTGTTGTAGATAAACGAACCACTGTCCCTCGCTTAGCTAAAGTTAGGAAAGCAGGCCCACCCACTCTTTTCTCTCTCTCTCTCTCTCTCTCTCTCTCTCTCTCTCTCTCTCTCTCTCTCTCTCTCTCTCTCTCTCTCTCTCTTTTTTTTTTTAAACTTACAAATGGGAGAGTATGCTACAATATGGCTTTTAACGTTTTGAAATATTGATTATAACATATTATTATTCATTATCTTTCATATAGGCATTTAAATTTTTTTTGTATATCATGTATGTTTTTATTTATTGATATGGAAATGTGGTCGTATTGAGTCATATTGCAGATGTGGAAATCAAATTGAAAAAAAAAATGTATGAAATAGTAGTTGAAATAATAGTTATTTTTTAACTCCACCAGTGTATTTTGCAACTAAAAATACTCAAAGCTTTTGTGGGAATAAAGCTAAGCGTTACAATCCACAGCAATAGGGTTTTGGAACATTATTTTCTCGTAATATAAGGCCATCTTTGCTGTTTATTTCGTGAGAAATGTATGCATGGTACGTGGTATGTTATATTTTTTTTATTATTATTTCTATTAAGACGTCCTTTTGTAGGGAAAGTTTTATGATTATTCCAATACTTTTTTCAGGAATTTCATTAGCGACATTTGTAATTTTCTTTGAAAATTTTGCTTTTGACATTCAGAGTGGTAGTTTCTAGGTTTAAAAGGCTGACCAAGGTATATAGACTATAAATAAGTTTGAAATCAGAGGAATATTCAAGTTCGGTTACTATCAAAAGACCGCAGTTTACAATTTGTTTCATTTTTCGAGCATAATTCCTGAAGCGCTGAACGCATTATTATTTTTCATAAAATCTAACAATTTATATTATTTGAAAATTGATTTTCATTAATCCTGATATCTATTTATACCGCCATCATAAAAGAAGTTTGATTGATTGCAAATAATGGTACCACTATTTGTTCAAGCGTTAGAAATTAAGAATACAAAAAACAAGTTTTTGATGTACAGAAAATTTAATTTAGCGACTGTGAAGAAAAATATAGTTGTTTCTCCACCACAATGATTTTTCACAGAAGTAAAAGTCAGTCTATTTCCATCCTTCTTTCGAAACCTGAACTCTCATGTTGCGTCACCCCAGTTTCTACGATATCTTCATTCCCTTTTTTGGGTTTTCTCGTCTATTCCTTTTCTTATGCACAATTTCCATTTGTTTTTTCCTTTTTTGGAAATTTATGGCTACGGCTTTGCAAAACCGAACTAGTCTTTGAGCTTCACTCGTCGTCTTTTTATTATAACATTCATCCTTGACCCCACTGGTGAATAATTAATTGAAACCTCTAGGTGACATCCTCAAAATAGAAACTTCCCTTTTTCTTTCTTTCTTTTAGTTTAGGGAAATTAATAGACGAAGGGGTTTGGGGTAGACCTAGAGGAAGGGACAGACCTAGGGGAGGGGAAGGCCTAGAGGAAGAGGTAGTTCTAAAGGATGAGGTAGACCTAGGGGAGAGGCAGAATGAGTTGGGACAGGTACACCTACAGGAAGGGGTAGACCTAGAGCAAGGGAGGAGTAGACTCACGGGAAGGGGTAGACCAAGGAGGTAGGGGTAGACTCAGAGGAAGGGGTAGACCTAAAGAAGGGTAAACCTAGAGGAAGGGGTAGACCTAAGGGAGCAGTAGACTTAGGGAAATCGGTAGACCAAAGGGGGAGGGGTAGACCTACAGGAAGGGACCGACCTATGGGAGGGGTAGAGCTATAGGAAATGGTAGACCTAAGGGAGTAGTAGACTTAAGGGAATGCTTAGACCAAGGGAGGAGGGGTAAACCTGAAAGAAGGGGGAGTAGTAGACTTAGTGGAATGTGTAGACCAAGGGAGGAGGGGTAGACCTGAATGAAGGGGTAGATCTAAGGGAGGGGAAAACCTAGAGGAAGGGATACACCTAAGGGAGGGATAAACCTAGATGAAGGGGTAGACGTAAGGGAGGAGTAGAAATAGGGAAATGGGTAGACCAAGGGGAGGGGTAGACATAGAGGAAGGGATAGACCTACGGGAAAGGTGGAACTAGAGGAAGTGGTAGACCTAAGGGAGTAATAGACTTAGTGGAAAGGGTATACCAAAAGAATAAGGGTACACCTAAAGGAAAGGGTAAACCTAGGGGAGGAGTACCCTAGAGAGAAGGGTAGACCTAAGTGAGGAGAAGACTTAGGGAAATGGATAGCCCAAGGGGGTTGAGGTAAACCTGAAGGAAGGGACAGACCTAGGGGAGGGGAGGACCTACAGGAAGGGATAGACCCAGGGCAGGAATAAACTTAGAGGAAGGGGTAGACCTAAGGGAGGAGTAGACTTAGGGAAATGGGTACACCAAGGAGGTAGGGGTAGACCTAGAGGAAGGGGAAGACCTATGGGAGTGGTAGACCTAGAGGAAGGGTTAGACCTAGTGGAGGGCTGGCCGTAGAGGAAGGTATAGAACTAGAGGAGGGGTAGAACTAGAAGGGGTAGACCTAAGAGAGGAGTAGACTTAGGGGAATGGGATTAGACATAAGGTGTACGGGTAGAAATAGAGGAAGGGATAGACATAGGAAAGGGGTACAGCTAGAGGAAGGGGTAGGCCTAAGGGAGTAGGAAATGATTATTTATAACTAAAATCTACCAAAGATCACATTATAGTATGTTTGGAGGTGTTGGCTGACGAGAGCCTAAAGACAACAAACATGGAAAGACATTTGTAGTGTTAAAACCAGGCATCTTTTACAAATAAACCAATAGATTTTTATGATGCAAGAAAATGGATTTAGAAGGACAAAAAGCAAGTGATTTAAAAATGATGCTCTACCTGTCAAAGCTCATACCAAGTAAGTGTATAAGGAGAAAGTGAAGAATGTGAATTATGTTCTACAATTAAACCAATCAACCAACATTCCTAGTTCTTCTCAATTAATTGCATTTATAAGATGGAGCTTTAATGGAAAACTGAAAAAAGGTTTATTGTTTTGATTCCACTACTTTAGAAGCAAAGGGTACCACAAATGATCTTTTTATGGCATCAGATAAAAATCTTCAAGAATTTGGACTTCTCTGGTATCGAATGGAATCAGATGGAGACGCGGCACTGTTGCGTAAAACAGAAGGTCTAAAAGCATTGTTACATCATTTGACTCCTTATAAACGTTTTACTCGCTGTCATATCCTCACGTGTGCACACCAACACACAAATATATACTGTCCGTGTCCATAACACACACACACACACACACACACATATATATATATATATATATATATATATATATATATATATATATATATATATATATATATATACTGCAAATTTCAGGAGAACATTTTGGAAAGTGAAGAGAACGAGATACAAGATATTGCAAAATCCTTCTTACCAGAGAGTTGTTGCAATGGATGATACTGATGACGGCCATTAATAATCTGTACAAAAGAAAATCGGTTGATGTAACTATGTATATCCTAACTGAGTTCAAGGTAGAACGGAATAAAATTAATATCAAACTTTCTTAAAGACAATAAAGATTTTTGTCATGCTCAATAGAATAATGAATCCAAATCTTTCAATTCTTAGAAACTGTTTACAATATCTTAATATTAATCATTATTATGCAAATTTTTTATTATTAACTCCCAAATTTAAAATTCACTTTTTTCATTGAACTAAATATATTTGACAAATTAATTCATATTTTCCCGAAGATTCAATCATTTCTATAATTATACATAACTGATTATATAAGAATCTTTCGTCCAAAAATCCCTATTGAGGACGATAAAGAAAACGGAAGATATCGATGAGTTATTTTGTTGTGTGGAAAAGTTCCTCTGAATAAAGTGAGGAGCAACAAGAAAGGAGCAGAGGAAATCCCAAGTGTATCAGACATGTATAGACAGTTAGACACTTTAAATGCGCTCATGAAAGAATAAAATCAGTTAGATAAGAAGAAAAGATGAGGAAATCAAGAGGGCCAAGGAAGAGAGGACAACTAGAAAGAAAGATTAGAAAATGGCTTAGGAAGCGAGTTTGCACAACAAAGACCAACCAACCGGTTTGGAGGGAAAGAACCAGTGGTCCATGATCGAGGATCTGAAAGTTCTCAACAAAGAATTATTATCGATAGACAAAAAAGGAAATGTAGACAAACCAGAGGGAAGATCCATTAGACGAAAGACAATCCATTAGTGAAGAGAGAACAGAGGCAGAAGAGGTGAGACTACAATAACCAACAATAAACGAAACAATGGGAAGACAGAAAAAGAAGAATAAATGAATGTCCAGAACAGCAATAGCCCAGAAGTATCAGAAGAGAGACCCAAAAGAATATACGTATAGGCCTATTTCAGAAATGGATTCAGTAAACTAGGCCTGGCAAGTGGATTCCTCCCCACACGTAGTTGATATGGAAAGTTAAGTTCATAGAAAAAAAAGGTAAAGAAACAAACATAACGCAAATTCTTCAAAGAAGGAAGGCAGGTGAAGGTATGGAAATAAATGCAAATATGGGCATTGGAAGAAAGACAGATGGTGCCAGGAAAATGGGCGAAGTATATAAAAAAAAAAAAAAAAAAAAAAAAAAAAAAAAAAAAACGTAGATCTTGCAGTAACGGAAGATGGCTCTGGAGGAAAAAGAGGAAAGATTTTTTAGAATTCCCGAGTCATCTTCCGAGTCTATTTACAATTATTATTTGTGTCTACATTTCGCGGGAATCTTGTGGTATTTGATCTAGTTTTGCTCTTTGGGGAAAAGGTCCGTAACTTCAAGTCTCCAAGATCAGGGTATTTATGCTGAACGAAGTGTTCATGATTATCATCCTTTTCTTAGCTGTTTTGGAGTCTTGATTTTAGATATTTTCCACATGAACCTCGAACTGAATGGATTCCCGGCCCCTGTTTCAGGTGGTATGGCCCACATCCTATAAATTAAGCATTGAATCTCAGCAGAACAACTGATTATATGTCAATCCAAAAAAAAGGAGCCACTCAGTTTAGATCCAAATGAGGTCTCCAATCAGATTAAAGATCAGATACTCAGAGTCTCTAGCATTTGAAAGGAACAAATGGAAGACTCCGTTCTATCCCTCAATATGGCACATGTCCTGAGTTTAGCTCTTGTTCTAAAATTATTTTTAAACCTCTCATAATGCTATATTTTTCCTAAAATAATGGAAATTTTATCTAGATCAAAATCATAAGTAATGTCTCTTTGCAAATATCAGCATTAAAAATTGAATTTATGCAATACTTTATTAAAATTAACATAATGCTTTATAATCTTTTATCTGCAATATATGAATTCAAAGATACCCTGCAATTTCCTTCTGGTCATATCATACCCTTGCGGGACTTGTCTGGGTGCGTCCTCCTAACCCTCATCTTGTTGATTTACTGGACATGAGGATGATGACATTAAACCTTTCAATGAAATGTGTGAAATGGGGAATATAGATCTCAACTCCCCAAGATAAAATTTTCAGCGCCGTTCCCGGTCTCGTGTTGGCATGAGGGTTGGTCTTAAAAGTTTACATAAGAAAAATATATATGGCAATGAAGGGGAAAAGATATTAAAATGGTAATGGAAAAAAAGAAAACATATGAATAGGGAAAACAATGGATATAACCGTTTCATATCCACTGCAGGACAAAGGCCTCACATACATATATATATATATATATATATATATATATATATATATATATATATACTGTATATATATATTGAGATGTGTTATAGCTTAAATTCTGTTGAAAGTATCATTTAATCTCAAGGAGGAACTCAAGTAAAAAAGTAGAATTACACCAGGATGGAAAGTAGCCTTTTGTGTAGATATTTGCTTGTGGGTGGGGGGGGATGGATAGGATGTGAATGTTGTGGAGGGTTCTACAACAAGAAAAGCGTCTTTATGGACGTCAACATCAGAGAATATATAGGAGAATTTAAATGGCTTTGCCCCAGCTGTACTGATAAAGCCTAGCTAAAAGAGCCATCACGAGTATATAGAAAGTGTAGAATTGAAATACTAAATTTATGACGCATCAAAGAGACTCTAATGTTAGAGTTAATGCGCCTCATAAAAGAGGCCAAAAAGCCTCTAAGGTCATTGGTAAGGTACCACGAAAGAGAGACCAAAGAGCCTCTGATGCTAGAGGAGAGATACCTCAAAATAAAGGCCAAAGAACGTCTAATGCTAGAGGTGAGGTATCAATAAAAAGGAATCAAAGAGCCTCTAATGTAAAAGTTAAGGCACTTCAAAATAGAGGTCAAAGATCCTATAATGCTAATGGTAAGGCACCACTAAAAAGAGGTAAAAAAGCCTCTAATGCTAGAGATAAGGTGCCTCAAAATAGAGGTCCAAGATCCTCTAATGCTAGAGGTAAGGCACCACTAAAAAGGGGCCAAAGAGCCTCTAATGCTGGAGGTAGGATGCCTCAAATAGACGTTCAAGAGCCTCTAATAGTTTAGTTGAGGTGAATTAAAATAGAGGTCAAAGACCCTCTAATGTTAGAGGTAAGGCACCACTAAAAAGGGATCAAATGGATTCTAATGCTAGAGGTTAAACGCCTCAAAATAGAGTTCAAAGACACACTAATGCTAGAGGTAAGGCACTACTAAAAAGAGGTCAAAGAGCCTCTAATGCTACAGGTTAAACTCCTCAAAATAGAGATAAAAAATGCTAGAGGTAAGGCACCACTAAAAATGGGTAAAAAGAAATAAAAAAAAAACTCTAATACTAGAGGTTAGACGCCTCAAAATAGATCAAAGACCATCCAGTACTAGAGGTAAGGCATCACTTACAAGGGGTGAAAGAGCCTCTAATGATAGAGGCAAGGCACCACAAAAAAAAGGAGCTCAAAAAGCCCTTATAACTAGAGGTTAAACGCCTCAAGATAGAAGTCAAGGACTATAGATAGAAGTCAAGGACTATATATAGAAGTCAATGACTATCTAATACTGGAGCTAAGGCCCTAATAGAAAGTAGTCAAAGAGTCTCTAATGCTAGAGGCCATATGCCTCAAAATAGAGGTCAAAGACCAACTAATACTAGAGGTAAGGCACCAGTAAAAAGGACCGTGTCAGTCTGACAATGGAAGGAGACTTGTCGGACCAAGCAGCAATGGTCAATCACAACTAAAGCAGCGAACGTTCTGGAGAGGTTTTGTTCAGTTTGTTAATGACGTCATCATCCTAAATATGTTATTGTAATATGTTTGGAGGTGTTGGATGACGAGAGCCTAAAGAATCAATAATGGAAAGACATTTGTAGTGTGAACACCAGGCACCATTTGAAAATAAACCAATAGATTTTTCTGATGCAAGAAAACCGAGTTAGAAGGACAAAAAAACAAGTGGTATAAAAATGATGATGTCAAAGCTCAAACGGCATCAAATAAGGTTTCTTATTAGAAAAGGTAAACCACGATGGGGGGAGAGCTTCTTGGCAATTTATCGAGCTATTCATGGAGAAAAGATGGCTCTGAACTTGAATCCAAACTCCCGTCACACAATAGGCCTACGGTTGGTAGGCGAATTACTGACATTGTGAGAGACATACCGAGTAAGTTGATAAGGAGAAAGTGAAGAATGTAAATTATGTTCTACAATTAGACCAATCAACCAACATTCCTAGTTATTCTCAATTACTTGCATTTATAAGATAAAGTTTTAATGGAAAACTGAAAGTAGCTTTATTGTTTTTATTACAATACTGTAAAAGCAAAGAGTACCCGAGATGATATTTCTATGGCATTAAATAAAAACTTCAAGAATTTGGACTTTTCTAGAATCATTGAGTAGGCTTACGTCCACGCACAGATGGAGCCGCGGCATTGTTGAGTAAAACGGAAGGTCGAAATGCATAGATACATTATTTGAATCCTCATAAACATTTTACTCACTGTGATGTTCTCACGTGTGCACACCCAAAAGCAAAAATATACGGTCTGTGTCTATGACATGCATGCGCGCGCACACACACACACACACACACATATATATATATATATATATGTGTGTGTGTGTGTGTGTTTCTTTGCAACATATAGCAGAGTTTCAAGTTTCTCTTTAATAATGAAAGCAAGGTTAAACATGAGCAAAATAAAAGGAAATTTCAAGAGAACATTTTGGAAAGTGAAGAGAACGAGGTACAAGACTGAGTGATATATTGTAAAATCCTTCTGTTGCAATGGATAATACAGAAGACGGCCATAAATAATCTGCACAAAAGAAAAATTGGTTGCTCTAACTATATTTATCTTAAGAGAGTTCACGGTAGAACGGGATAAAATTAATATAAAACTTTCTTGAAGATAATAAAGATTTTTGTCAAAGGGAATAAAAATTTAGAGTCTTTGAATTCTTAGTAGATTGGACTCAAAGGTCCCATGAACACCTGTTGCACAATATCTCTAATATCAATGATCGAGTAAATGTTGGTTTACACCAAAAATAAAAGGTTTGGGTGAGGTAAAGACGCCCCCGAAGTGGTAACCGTTGTTTCACGCTCACTACAGATCAAAATAATTTTACAATATCTTAACTTTCAAAATTATTATGTGAATTTTCTTTGATTTAACTCCCAAGTTTGAAATTCCCCTTTTTCATTGGATTAAATGATATATTTAATAAATTAATTCATATTTTCCCGAAGATTCAATCATTTCTATAATTATACATAACTGATTATATAAGAATCTTTCGTCCTAAAATCTCTATTGAGGACGATAAAGAAAACGGAAGATATCGATGGGTTATTTTGCTTGTGTGCAAAAGTTCCTCTGAATAAAGTGACGAGCAACAAGAAAGGAGCAGAGGAGATCCCAAGTGTTTCAGACATGTATAGACAGTTAGACACTTTAAATGCGCTACTGAAAGAATAAAATCAATAATATAATAAGAAAAGATGAGGAAATAAAGAGGGCCAAGGAAGAGAGCACAACTAGAAAGATTAGAAAATGGCTTAGGAAGCGAGTTTGCACAACAAAGATTGTGTTTTAAATATTAGTGCTGGTAAATTGGATAATTTCATCATGACCAAATTTGTTCAACAATTTAGAATTATATAATTTATGTTTATCTGTTTTGTGTTTATGACCAATTAACGTTCTAGTACAAATTATGGCTGTGGGTTGTTTGATTGTTTGACAATGCTTGTTAGCTGACTAGGTTTTTCTATTATTTCTTTTATTGTTCTTTTTTTTTTATTCTATCTTACTTTGGGCGTCCTTTAACTATGTCTCACTTTTTATTGTACCCTGAAGAACTGTATTAAAAATGCACGAAAGCGCTTGGTACTAAAGCTTTATATTATATCCTACTGGCATTTGCGTTTACCATTCACGTGATCCTTGTAGCAGTACAGCATATATGCATATATACAAAGAAGAAGGAGTAAGCTAGAAGGAAGGGTAGACCTAGGGAAGGGTAGACCTAGGGGAAGGAGTAGTCCAAGGAAGGTGGGGTGACATACTGTGAAGGATGGAATAGACAAAAGGGAACAGTAGACCTAGAAGAAGGGGTAGACCTAGGGGAAGGGGTAGACATGGGAGAACGAGTAGACCTAAAGGATGGGGTAGAACTCTGGGAGAGATAGACCAAGGTGGGACAAGTAAACCTAAAGGAAGGGGTGGACCTAGGTTAACGGTACACCTAGACGAAGGGGTAGACCTAGAGGAAGGGGTAGAAACATGTGAGGGGTAGACTTAGGGGAATGGGTAGACCAAATGTGGTAGATCAAGGAGGAAGGGATAGACATAGAAGAAGGTTTAGACATAAAGCGAGGAGTACACCTAGGGGAGGGGTAGACCTAGAGGAAGGGGTAGACCTAGGGGAAGGGGTAGACCTAGGGGAGAGGTTGACTTGAAAAAAGGGGTAGACCTAGAGGAAGGGGTAAACATAAGAGAAGGGTAGAGAGAGGGGAAGGAGTAGACCAAGGTGAGGTAGAGCTAGACCTACGGGAAGGGGTTGACCTAGAGGAAGGGGTAGACCTAAAGGAAGGGGTAGACCTAGGGGAAGGGGTAGAATTATGGGAAAAGGGAGACTTAGGGAGGGGTAGATTTAGGGGAAGGGGTAGACCAAGGGGGAGGGTAGACCTAGAGGAAGAGGTAGATATAAAGGAAGGGGTAGACGTAGACCTAGGGGAAAGGGTAGATCTAGATGAAGGGCTAGACCTAGAAAAAGGGCTAGACCTAGAGAAAGGGCTAGACCTAGGGGATATGTAGATCTAGGGGAAGGTGTAGATCTAGGGAAAGGGTTAGACCAAGGAGGGAGAGGTACACTTGAGGGAGCCTCCACACGAGGTCCTACACATGATGCATCGTCGAGAGTAAAAGGACGTTAGTGATGTTACAATTGAGTCTTTTTGCAAAAATGAAGGTAAACTAAAGGCAGCAAGCTAAAAGGATGTATCGTTACCAACTTAAAAATCTGTAATCTATATTCTGGCTGGACAGTACTACATTCGATCCATCTCTCTGGTTACGGCTCATTTCTTTTTTGCCGACACATATTCAGAATAGTCTGACCTATTCATTCCACATTCTCCTCTATCCTCATACAGTTGACATCACTGAAATAACCAACAATTTTTCTTCTCTTAAGAAGTTATGTAACTATGATTATCTCGACTGAGTTCAAGGTAGCATGGGATAAAAGTAATATCAAACTTTCTTCAAGACAATAAAGATTTTTTTCATGATCAAGGGAATGAAAACTCAAAATCTTTGAATTCCTGATAGACAGAACTTAAAAGTCCCATAAACAACTGTTGCACAATATCTCTAACAGCAATGATAGTATGAATGTTGGTTTACACCAAAAATAAGATGATCCTAGCAAAGAAATGTATTTAACTTTCTAGTTTCCTGCTCACTACAGATCAAAATAAGTTTGCAATATCATAACATTAAATATTATTATGTGGAATTTTTACCATTTAACTCCCAAATTTAAGATTCACTGTTTTCATTGAATTAAATGATATATTTAACAAATTAATTCATATTTTTCCGACGTTCCAATAATTTCTATAATTATAGATAACTGATTATATAAGAATCATTCGTCCTAAAACCCCTATTGAGGACGATAAAGAAAACGGAAGATATCGATGGGTTATTTTGTTGTGTGCAAAAGTTCCTCTGAATAAAGTGAGGAGCAACAAGAAAGGAGCAGAGGAGATCCCAAGTGTTTCAGACATGTATAGACAGTTAGACACTTTAGATGCGATAATGAAAAAATAAAATCAGTTAGATAAGAAGAGAAGATGAGGAAATAAAGAGGGCCAAGGAAGAGTGCCACAACTAAAAAGAAAGATTAATAAGCGAGTTTCGACAACAAAGAAGAACGGTTTCCTGATCTCGGAAAACAGATTCTAGCAACGACAAATTAATATTTTTGGACGAATTTTATGCGACCATTAACAAAATGTACACAATAACTATCATAAAATGCCGGTAGGCCTATGTGGTGAATTTACCAAAGAATACTGATGATGATGATTCTTTGCTACAAATTCATTCGCAATATCGATCAAGTAAAAGTTATCAGTTTTCTAAGCCTATTATGTTTTTACTTACGATTTATTATATCAATCATTTGTTCTTCAGTGACAATTTTATCTTTATATTTTAAAGGATTTTAAGTTTTTAATTTCGTCTAATTTCTAGTTTGCAGAAGTCAATTATCTAATGTTTTATTTGATAATTACATTACTCGTCTTTGATTAAAATTATGGTGATAAGGTATGAAGATGAAAACCTCACAAATAGAAAAGTACGGACTTGGTAATACTGCACTGACCATGAAAGATCAGGGTTTTCATTCTTTCTTTCTATTGGCAAAACTATATATATATATATATATATATATATATATATATATATATATATATATATATATATATATATATATATATGCACAAACAATCTACACACAACAAACAAACACAGACACACACACACACATATATAAATATATATATATATATACATATATATATATATATATATATATACATATATATATATATATATATATATATACATATATATGTGTGTGCGTGTGTGTTTTTGTAAATATATATATATATATATGTATATATATATATATATATATATATATATGTATATATATATATACATACATATATATGTGTGTGTGTGTGTGTGTGTGTGGATGTGTGTACTGTTTGTAATACTAGGCATGCAGTTAATTCTAATAGTCAGGCCTTCTTCATCATGAGTCTCAATACTAAACAGTGTTCTAAAAGTTTTTATGTTGAACGGGATGCCATAAATGTTTATATAATTCATATACGGAATATCTGTTTAAAAGTTGCTAATGTTTTAAAATATATTTCAATTGTTCATTACTTCTTATATAGTTTATCTATTTCCTTTTTTCCATTCCTCACTGGGCTATTTTTCCCTGTTTGAGCCTATGAGCCTATAGCTTAGTTAATAATAATAATAATAATAATAATAATAATCTGGAGATATCTTAAAAACCATACAGCCCAATTTACATTTACTTGGGTGATTTCAATGCTAAATTAATTCAAAAGAAGAGATGAGAGTCAGCTTTAGGCAAATTTGGAGATGGCACAAGAAATGGCAAAGGAATCATGGTTGTAGAATTTGCTTAAAGAAGCCATCTAAAAATAGTGAACACATTTTTTTTCTATATAAAAACTAATAAACGCATACAAAATAAGCACACCAAACGTACACACATATATACTGTGCATTATATATATATATATATATATATATATATATATATATATGAATATATATATATATATGTATATGTTTATATATATGTGTGTGTGTTTGTTGCAAAATAACTCTAAATGCAATGATCGAAAAAATGATGGTTTACACCAAAAATAAAATTGTTAAAGCAGAACGTGAAGTACATTAGCTACCGTGTTTCACGTTCACTACAGTTCAAAATTAGTTTACAATATCTTAACTTTGGAAATTATTATGTGAATTTTTTATGATTCAACTCCCAAATTTGAAATTCCCTTTTTT
>NC_090765.1:46001738-46006738 GCF_036898095.1 Palaemon carinicauda | reverse complement strand
CGGCAACATGAAAGGAACAGGAAATCCTAAGTGTTTCAATTATCCATAGACAATTTAAATACGCTAATAAAAGAATAAAATCAGTTAAGCCCCCCTGACACTTGCGCGCATTTTTGCCACGCACTGGCACGCATTGATGCGCGCCAGTGCGTGCCACTTTTTGGCACGCACTGGTGTTTTTCGCGCACTGTTCACGACCAGTTCACTCCAGTTCACGCATCGTTCACGCGACGTTCACGCGACGTTCACGCGATGGCACGAATTGGCACGCGTAGTTCGCGCATCGTTCACGACACGTTCACGCGAGTTCACTCATCATTCCGCATCGTTTCCGCATTGGTCACGCCAGTTCACGCCAGTTCACGAATTGGCCACTCCATATAAAAACGGGGCTTCTCCAACCCGAGGACATTCTTGGATTGGGTTCGGAAGAGACAACAATGCTTTCTGTCAGAGACACCATTGCATTGAGGAGAAGAAACGTATCTTTTTCGTTTGTATTTTTTGTTGCCCTTTATTTTAGTTTCAATAAAAAAGCATTTGATTTACATATAAATAGCAGACATGAAATATGTACAAGTATTAAGAAAGCATTTTATTTTAACATTAAAAGCAGCAAACATGAAAAGTTTTTAGGCTGTTGATTTTAAGATAATAGAGAAAAAAGTGTGTTGAAATAAGAAATCATTTTATTTTTACATTAAAACTGCAAACAGAAAAAATTTGTTTTGCCCTTCATTTTAAGGTAATAAAGAAGAATAAGTATGTTGATGAAATAAAACATCATTTTATTTTTACATTCAAACAGCAAACTTAAAAATTTCTTGGGTTTATTTTTCAGTTCATTTTTATTCAAAACAAAAGTTTTGGGTCTTGATTGGTAATAGAGGAAAATAAGTGTGTGCATGAAATAAGACATCATTTTATATTTACATTCAAACAGCAAATATAAACAATTATTAGGTTTATTTTTCTTTCCTTTTCATTAATTTTTTCGTTTCCTTTTTGTTTCTCTTCATTATAAAGTTATAGAAATAGTTTGAAATAAGACATCATTTTATTTTTACATTCAAACAGCAAATATAAAAATTTATTAGGTTTATTTTTCTTTCCTTTTCATTAATTTTTTCGTTTCCTTTTTGTTTCTCTTCATTATAAAGTTATAGAAATAGTTTGAATTTTTAAGATATAATTTTGTTTCACATTAAAACAGCAAATATAAAAATTTATTAGGTTTATTTTTCTTTCCTTTTCATTAATTTTTTCGTTTCCTTTTTGTTTCTCTTCATTATAAAGTTATAGAAATAGTTTGAAATAAGATATCATTTTTTTTTCACATTAAAACAGCAAATATAAAAATTTACTAGGTTTATTTTTCTTTCCTTTTCATTAATATTTTCGTTTCCTTTTTGTTTCTCTTCATTATAAAGTTATAGAAATAGTTTGAATTTTTAAGATATAATTTTGTTTCACATTAAAACAGCAAATATAAAAATTTATTAGGTTTATTTTTCTTTCCTTTTCATTAATTTTTTCGTTTCCTTTTTGTTTCTCTTCATTATAAAGTTATAGAAATAGTTTGAAATAAGATATCATTTTTTTTTCACATTAAAACAGCAAATATAAAAATTTACTAGGTTTATTTTTCTTTCCTTTTCATTAATATTTTCGTTTCCTTTTTGTTTCTCTTCATTATAAAGTTATAAAAATAGTTTGAAATAAGATATAATTTTTTTTTCACATTAAAACAGCAAATATAAAAATTTATTAGGTTTATTTTTCTTTCCTTTTCATTAATTTTTTCGTTTCCTTTTTGTTTCTCTTCATTATAAAGTTATAAAAATAGTTTGAAATAAGATATAATTTTTTTTCACATTAAAACAGCAAATATGAAAATTTATTAGGTTTATTTTTCTTTCCTTTTCATTAATTTTTTCGTTTCCTTTTTGTTTCTCTTCATTATAAAGTTATAGAAATAGTTTGAATTTTTAAGATATAATTTTGTTTCACATTAAAACAGCAAATATAAAAATTTATTAGGTTTATTTTTCTTTCCTTTTCATTAATTTTTTCGTTTCCTTTTTGTTTCTCTTCATTATAAAGTTATAGAAATAGTTTGAAATAAGATATCATTTTTTTTTCACATTAAAACAGCAAATATAAAAATTTACTAGGTTTATTTTTCTTTCCTTTTCATTAATATTTTCGTTTCCTTTTTGTTTCTCTTCATTATAAAGTTATAGAAATAGTTTGAATTTTTAAGATATAATTTTGTTTCACATTAAAACAGCAAATATAAAAATTTATTAGGTTTATTTTTCTTTCCTTTTCATTAATTTTTTCGTTTCCTTTTTGTTTCTCTTCATTATAAAGTTATAGAAATAGTTTGAAATAAGATATCATTTTTTTTTCACATTAAAACAGCAAATATAAAAATTTACTAGGTTTATTTTTCTTTCCTTTTCATTAATATTTTCGTTTCCTTTTTGTTTCTCTTCATTATAAAGTCACGCCACTTCCCGCATCGTTCACTCCAGTTCACTCCAGTTCACGCCAGTTCCCTCACTGTTCACTCCAGTTCACTCCAGTTGGCGCATCGTTTACGGCCATTTAGTGCGTGCCAATGCGTGCCACAAACTTTAAACATTTCAAAGTTTTGGGCCCGCATGGCACGCATTGGTACGCTCTGGCACGCGAGTTTCCGCACTGTTCACGACATTTTCACGGCTCGTTCACGCGAGTTCGCGCATCAATGCGTGCCAGTGCGTGCCACGAATGCGTGCAAGTGTCAGGGGGGCTTTAGATCATACACAGATGCAGAAATAAGGAAAAGGGACAAACTAATAAGCAAGATGAGAAAATGGCTTAATAAGCGAGTTTTCATAAGTCAGTTAACCGTCAGCTCTTACTGCGTAGGCCTAAAGGACTGTGATCCTTCAAGTGCGGTGATGTCAAAGCATAAAAACACCGTCATGTTTTCCTTTTAAATTATCTATATGCTTTAAGCATTGGATTGTAGGCCTATCCTGCATTGCAGATTCTGCATATATATGTTTTAAGCGTTGCATTGTAGGCCTATATAACATTACAGCTCCTGCATCTATAGAGCATTGTATTGTAGGCCTATCTGACATTACAGTCAGCAGGAACATCGTTGCTTTTGTGCAGTATTCTAAAATTCAGCATTTCTATTCCTCCTGTGTTTCTTTGATAGCAGCAAAATCGATCTATTTTAGTGCGCAAACGATTACGATCAGTTTCAGATTTTGAGGACTTTTTTTTTCTTTTTGTGGGGGGGGGGGGATAAGAAGAAACTATTTCAGTGAAGTTACTTTTCTTAAATAAAAATGACCAGTTTACTGTTTTTTACATTTTAGAGTTTTAATTAGAATTCATTATATATATCATCATCCTCTCCTACGCCTACTGACGCAAAGGGCCTAGGTTTCATTTCGCCAGTCGTCTATATATTGAGTTTTTAAATCAATACTTCTCCATTCATCAACCACTTCACACTTCACATTCTGTAAAATGGAAGTGTCCAAAGGAATATATCAAACATGTTCTATAACTATTGTTTGAACTTAGACGTCATAGTTACGAACAAACAACAGTTATAGTGAAATCTTGGATATTATTTGTGACTGTTCGATGGATATTCTAGGCTGGATATTCAAGTTAAGGAATGGAAGTATTCCTAGGCCTAACAAATGAGTATTGGAGTTAAGGGTGAAAAGTCTTTTATCTTTAAAGCATATCTCAGTGACACAATGTTCAGACTAAATTTCCGACCAATGAAAGGTCGACATGATATTGTTCTTGTAAATAATGTTTTAAGCATAGACTATAGATTGGCTTAGCTACTCAAGTAACTGTCTTCTTCTTTCAACCTCATCATTCCCATTGTATTGAAGGGTCGGCCGCTCGAGTCAACTCTCTCCATCTATTTATATTCTCTTCATTTTATGTAGAGTACATCAACACCAAATCTTTAATCAATGATTTTAAAAATAATCTATTTTATTCCAAATCAAATTTGAATAAAAAGATATTGTTATTCAGTCTTGGCCTTTAAAAGTTAATGGAGATATTGATATTGTGTTGACTCGAAAATTAGGCAAAGGAAAAATGAGCTTTAACCAGAGAGGGATCCAATGTAGTACTATCTTGCCATCACATTACCAAATGACTCTTTAGCAGTAGTATCTCATCGGGTGTCTCTCCTTGCCCATCATATTACTGATTTATTTGATACAAAAAAAAATTAAATTTCATAAATAGCTGTAATAATAATTAGTAGTAGAGGCAACTAAATTCTTAATTATTAATCTTTGTAAGAAATTATGAATTTATCAACAAATCTATAAACTTTGCATAAAATGTTTGAGTCATCTTAAATGGAAAATATTTTCTGACCAGTAATGGCAGTGATGGCTTTATCTTCCTGGATAACCTGAAGTAAAGAGACTCGGTTTTTCCGAGAGTCCTGGGTCGGGTCAAGCCCTAAGAAATCGACTCCGTTGAGGATCTTTCCTCTTGGGTGTCTTCCGATTCAGGACTACCTCTCGGTTTGGGGTTCCGAGACAGGCAGGATAGAAACAGAGTATCCTGTCACTGACGTCCCCCGGTTATCCAGCAAAACAGCAACAGGATTTCTTTGGTCTGGTGTTGAATTCTCTCCCCTCCCCTCTCTCTCTCTCTCTCTCTCTCTCTCTCTCTCTCTCTCTCTCTCTCTCTCTCTCTCTCTCTCTCTCTCTCTTTTATTCTTCTCCTTCATCTCTTCCGCTACTAATACATGTAGTAGGGGTGGGGAAACTGGTGATTACTTTATATTTTAGCATCGGGCAAGCGTTTTTCATAAGTTTCCATTTAGTATTAACTATTATATTTCACTTTGTAAACATGTATATGTATGAGACAACATTGGTCCACTTTTATGAAAAGAAATGATTATTGAAAGAACTCAGAGCGTTAAAAAAATCGAAAAATAATACTTAAAT
>NC_090765.1:45989238-45999238 GCF_036898095.1 Palaemon carinicauda | reverse complement strand
CCTAGCTAAAAGAGCCATAACGAATATATAGAAAATGGGGAATTGAAATACTAGAATTATAACGCATCAAAGAGCTTCTAATGTTAGAGTTAATGCGCCTCATAAAAGAGCCCAAAAACCCTCTAAGGCCATTGGTAAGGTACCACTAAAGAGAGACCAAAGAGCATCTAATGCTAGAGAGAGATACCTCAAAATAGAGGCCAAGGAGCCTCTAATGCTAGAGGTGAGGCATCAATAAAAAGGAATCAAAGAGCCTCTAATGTGAAAGTTAAGGCACTTCAAAATAGAGGTCAAAGATCCTATAATGCTAGTGGTAAGGCACCACTAAAAAGAGGTGAAAAAGCCTCTAATGCTAGAGATAAGGTGCCTCAAAATAGAGGTCCAAGATCCTCTAATGCTAGAGGTAAGGCACCACTAAAAAGGGGCCAAAGAGCCTCTAATGCTGGAGGTAGGAAGCCTCAAATAGACGTTAAAGAGCCTCTAATACTTTAGTTGAGGTGAATTAAGATAGAGGTCAAAGACCCTCTAATGTTAGAGGTAAGGCACCACTAAAAAGGGATCAAATGGCTTCTAATGCTAGAGGTTAAACGCCTCAAAATAGAGTTCAAAGACACACTAATGCTAGAGGTAAGGCACTACTAAAAAGAGGTCAAAGAGCTTCTAATGCTACAGGTTAAACTCCTCAAAATAGAGATAAAAATGCTAGAGGTAAGGCACCACTAAAAATGGGTAAAAAAAAAAAAAAGAACTCTAATGCTAGAGGTTAGACGCCTAAAATAGATCAAAGACCATCCAGTACTAGAGGTAAGGCATCACTTACAAGGGGTGAAAGGGCCTCTAATGATAGAGGTAAGGCACCACAAAAAAAGTAGCTCAAAGAGCCTTTAAAACTAGAGGTTAGACGCCTCAAGATAGAAGTCAAGGACTATAGATAGAAGTCAATGACTATCTAATGCTGGAGGTAAGGCCCTAATAGAAAGTATTCAAAGAGTCTCTTATGCTAGAGGCCATATGCCTCAAAATAGAGGTCAAAGAGCAACTAATACTAGAGGTAAGGCACCAGTAAAAAGGACCGTGTCAGTCTGACAAAGGAAGGAGACTTGTCGGACCAAGCAACAATGGTCAATCACAACCAAAGCAGCGAACGTTCTGGAGAGATTTTGTTCACTTTGTTAATGACGTCATCATCCTAAATATGTTATTGTAATATGTTTGGAGGTGTTGGATGACGAGAGCCTAAAGAATCAATAATGGAAAGACATTTGTAGTGTGAACACCAGGCACCATTTAAAAATAAACCAATAGATTTTTCTGATGCAAGAAAACCGAGTTAGAAGGACAAAAAAACAAGTGGTATAAAAATGATGATGTCAAAGCTCAAACGGCATCAAATAAGGTTTCTTATTAGAAAAGGTAAACCACGATGGGGGGAGAGCTTCTTGGCAATTTATCGAGCTATTCATGGAGAAAAGATGGCTCTGAACTTGAATCCAAACTCCTGTCACACAATAGGCCTACGGTTGGTAGGCGAATTACTGACATTGTGAGAGACATACCGAGTAAGTTGATAAGGAGAAAGTGAAGAATGTAAATTATGTTCTACAATTAGACCAATCAACCAACATTCCTAGTTATTCTCAATTACTTGCATTTATAAGATAAAGTTTTAATGGAAAACTGAAAGAAGCTCTATTGTTTTTATTACAATACTATAAAAGCAAAGAGTACCCGAGATGATATTTTTATGGCATTAAATAAAAACTTCAAGAATTTGGACTTTTCTAGAATCATTGAGTAGGCTTACGTCCACGCACAGATGGAGCCGCGGCATTGTTGAGTAAAACGGAAGGTCTAAATGCATAGATACATTATTTGAATCCTCATAAACGTTTTACTCACTGTGATATTCTCACGTGTGCACACCAACAAGCAAAAATATACGGTCTGTGTGTATGACATGCATGCGCGCGCACACACACACACACACACACACACATATATATATATATATATATATATATATATATATATATATATATATATATATATATGTGTGTGTGTGTGTGTGTGTGTGTGTTTCTTTGCAACCTATAGCAGACTTTCAAGTTTCTCTTTAATAATGAAAGCAAGGTTTAACATGAGCAAAATAAAAGGAAATTTCAAGAGAACATTTTGGAAAGTGAAGAGAACGAGGTACAAGACTGAGTGATATACTGTAAAATCCTTCTGTTGCAATGGATAATACAGAAGACGGCCATAAATAATCTGCACAAAAGAAAAATTGGTTGCTCTAACTATATTTATCTTAAGAGAGTTCAAGGTAGAACGGGATAAAATTAATATAAAACTTTCTTGAAGATAATAAAGATTTTTGTCAAAGGGAATAAAAATTTAGAGTCTTTGAATTCTTAGTAGATTGGACTCAAAGGTCCCATGAACACCTGTTGCACAATATCTCTAATATCAATGATCGAGTAAATGTTGGTTTACACCAAAAATAAAAGGTTATTGTCGGTAGCAGAAAAACTAGTGAAGTGGTAACCGTTGTTTCACGCTCACTACAGATCAAAATAAGTTTACAATATCTTAACTTTGAAAATTATTATGTGAATTTTCTTTGATTTAACTCCCAAGTTTGAAATTCCCTTTTTTCATTGGATTAAATGATATATTTAATAAATTAATTCATATTTTCCCGAAGATTCAATCATTTCTATAATTATACATAACTGATTATATAAGAATCTTTCGTCCTAAAATCCTTATTGAGGACGATAAAGAAAACGGAAGATATCGATGGGTTATTTTGCTTGTGTGCAAAAGTTCCTCTGAATAAAGTGACGAGCAACAAGAAAGGAGCAGAGGAGATCCCAAGTGTTTCAGACATGTATAGACAGTTAGACACTTTAAATGCGCTACTGAAAGAATAAAATCAATAATATAATAAGAAAAGATGAGGAAATAAAGAGGGCCAAGGAAGAGAGCACAACTAGAAAGAAAGATTAGAAAATGGCTTAGGAAGCGAGTTTGCACAACAAAGATTGTGTTTTAAATATTAGTGCTGGTAAATTGGATAATTTCATCATGACCAATATTGTTCAACAATTTAGAATTATATAATTTATGTTTATCTGTTTTGTGTTTATGACCAATTAACGTTCTAGTACAAATTATAGCTGTGGGTTGTATGATTGTTTGACAATGCTTGTTAGCTGACTAGGTTTTTCTATCATTTCTCTAATTGTTCTTTTTTTTATTCTATTTTACTTATTGACGTTCTTTAACCATGCCTCAGTTTTTATTGTACCCTGAAGAACTGTATTAAAAATGCACGAAAGCCCTTGGTACTAAAGCTTTATATTATATCCTACTGGCATTTGCGTTTACCATTCACGTGATCCTTGTAGCAGTACAGCATATATGCATATATACAGAGAAGAAGGAGTAAGCTAGAAGGAAGGGTAGACCTAGGGAAGGGTAGACCTAGGGGAAGGAGTAGTCCAAGGAAGGTGGGGTGACATACTGTGAAGGATGGAATAGACAAAAGGGAACAGTAGACCTAGAAGAAGGGGTAGACCTAGGGGAAGGGGTAGACATGGGAGAACGAGTAGACCTAAAGGATGGGGTAGAACTCTGGGAGAGATAGACCAAGGTGGGACAAGTAAACCTAAAGGAAGGGGTGGACCTAGGTTAACGGTACACCTAGACGAAGGGGTGCTAGAGGAAGGGGTAGAAACATGTGAGGGGTAGACTTAGGGGAATGGGTAGACCAAATGTGGTAGATCAAGGAGGAAGGGATAGACATAGAAGAAGGTGTAGACATAAAGCGAGGAGTACACCTAGGGGAGGGGTAGACCTAGAGGAAGGGGTAGACCTAGGGGAAGGGGTAGACCTAGGGGAGAGGTTGACTTGAAAAAAAGGGGTAGACCTAGAGGAAGGGGTAAACATAAGAGAAGGGTAGAGAGAGGGGAAGGAGTAGACCAAGGTGAGGTAGAGCTAGACCCACGGGAAGGGGTTGACCTAGAGGAAGGGGTAGACCTAAAGGAAGGGGTAGACCTAAAGGAAGGGGTAGACGTAGACCTAGGGGAAAGGGTAGATCTAGATGAAGGGCTAGACCCTAGAGAGAAAGGGCTAGACCTAGAGAAAGGGCTAGACCTAGGGGATATGTAGATCTAGGGGAAGGTGTAGATCTAGGGAAAGGGTTAGACCAAGGAGGGAGAGGTACACTTGAGGGAGCCTCCACACGAGGTCCTACACATGATGCATCGTCGAGAGTAAAAGGACGTTAGTGATGTTACAATTGAGTCTTTTTACGAAAATGAAGGTAAACTAAAGGCAGCAAGCTAAAAGGATGTATCGTTACCAACTTAATAATCTGTAATCTATATTCTGGCTGGACAGTACTACATTCGATCCATCTCTCTGGTTACGGCTCATTTCTTTTTTGCCAACACATATTCAGAATAGTCTGACCTATTCTTTCCACATTCTCCTCTATCCTCATACAGTTGACATCACTGAAATTACCAAACAATTTTTCTTCTCTTAAGAAGTTATGTAACTATGATTATCTCAACTGAGTTCAAGGTACAATGGGATAAAAGTAATATCAAACTTTCTTCAAGACAATAAAGATTTTTTTCATGATCAAGGGAATGAAAACTCAAAATCTTTGAATTCCTGATAGACAGAACTTAAAAGTCCCATAAACACCTGTTGCACAATATCTCTAAGAACAATGATAGTATGAATGTTGGTTTACACCAAAAATAAGATGTTCCTAGCAAAGAAATGTATTTAACTTTCTAGTTTCCTGCTCACTACAGATCAAAATAAGTTTGCAATATCATAACATTAAATATTATTATGTGGAATTTTTACCATTTAACTCCCAAATTTAAGATTCACTGTTTTTATTGAATTAAATGATATATTTAACAAATTAATTCATATTTTTCCGACGTTCCAATAATTTCTATAATTATAGATAACTGATTATATAAGAATCATTCGTCCTAAAACCCCTATTGAGGACGATAAAGAAAACGGAAGATATCGATGGGTTATTTTGTTGTGTGCAAAAGTTCCTCTGAATAAAGTGAGGAGCAACAAGAAAGGAGCAGAGGAGATCCCAAGTGTTTCAGACATGTATAGACAGTTAGACACTTTAGATGCGATAATGAAAAAATAAAATCAGTTAGATAAGAAGAGAAGATGAGGAAATAAAGAGGGCCAAGGAAGAGTGCCACAACTAAAAAGAAAGATTAATAAGCGAGTTTCGACAACAAAGAAGAACGGTTTCCTGATCTCGGAAAACAGATTCTAGCAACGACAAATTAATATTTTTGGACGAATTTTATGCGACCATTAACAAAATGTACACAATAACTATCATAAAATGCCGGTAGGCCTATGTGGTGAATTTACCAAAGAATACTGATGATGATGATTCTTTGCTACAAATTCATTCGCAATATCGATCAAGTAAAAGTTATCAGTTTTCTAAGCCTATTATGTTTTTACTTACGATTTATTATATCAATCATTTGTTCTTCAGTGACAATTTTATCTTTATATTTTAAAGGATTTTAAGTTTTTAATTTCGTCTAATTTCTAGTTTGCAGAAGTCAATTATCTAATGTTTTATTTGATAATTACATTACTCGTCTTTGATTAAAATTATGGTGATAAGGTATGAAGATGAAAACCTCACAAATAGAAAAGTACGGACTTGGTAATACTGCACTGACCATGAAAGATCAGGGTTTTCATTCTTTCTTTCTATTGGCAAAACTATATACATATATATATATATATATATATATATATATATATATATATATATATAATATATATATATATATATATATGCACAAACAATCTACACACAACAAACAAACACAGACACACACACACACACACATATATAAATATATATATATACATATATATATATATATATATATATATTTATATATATATATATACATATATATGTGTGTGCGTGTGTGTTTTTGTATATATATATATATATATATATATATATATACATACATATATATGTGTGTGTGTGTGTGTGTGTGTTGATGTGTGTACTGTTTGTAATACTAGGCATGCAGTTAATTCTAATAGTCAGGCCTTCTTCATCATGAGTCTCAATACTAAACAGTGTTCTAAAAGTTTTATTCCCGCTGTGACAAAGTTTTGAATGATCTTCCTAATCAGGTAGTTGAATTGGTAGAACTTTAAAAGTTCAAACTTGCAGCAAATGTTTTTATGTTGAACGGGATGCCATAAATGTTTATATAATTCATATACGGAATATCTGTTTAAAAGTTGCTAATGTTTTAAAATATATTTCAATTGTTCATTACTTCTTATATAGTTTATCTATTTCCTTTTTTCCATTCCTCACTGGGCTATTTTTCCCTGTTTGAGCCTATGAGCCTATAGCTTAGTAATAATAATAATAATAATAATAATAATAATAATCTGGAGATATCTTAAAAACCATACAGCCCAATTTACATTTACTTGGGTGATTTCAATGCTAAATTAATTCAAAAGAAGAGATGAGAGTCAGCTTTAGGCAAATTTGGAGATGGCACAAGAAATGGCAAAGGAATCATGGTTGTAGAATTTGCTTAAAGAAGCCATCTAAAAATAGTGAACACATTTTTTTTCTATATAAAAACTAATAAACGCATACAAAATAAGCACACCAAACGTACACACATATATACTGTGCTATATATATATATATATATATATATATATATATATATATATATATATATATATATATATATATATATATATACACGAGTATATATGAATATATATATATATGTATATATATATATATGTGTGTGTGTGTGTGTTTGTTGCAAAATAACTCTAAATGCAATGATCGAAAAAATGATGGTTTACACCAAAAATAAAATTGTTAAAGCAGAACGTGAAGTACATTAGCTACCGTGTGTGTGTGTGTGTGTGTAGATTGCCATGCATATAGCATGACACGGGCTCTTGCCGCTGGGCAGCCCGTAAGAGGATTGGGTTTGTAAAAGGTATACTCCAAGGAGTAAAATTTATGTTAATAAAAGGAACGTTAGGTAAAAATAGGAAAAGGAATGTCAGGTAAGGGATAGGTAAAGGAAATGATATGTAAGGATGATGAATGAAGGATGGAATGGAATGGAATGGTACAAGACGTGACAAGGGGTAGATAGTAACCCGAAAAGGGGGTCTCCCTTTTAGGTCCACGAAAGAAAGTTTTTAGTCAGAGGATAAAGTATTGATAGTAGTAAGTCCCAGTAAGTAAAAGAGACTGGGAGAGGAGTGAAGGATGTTTTAGTAGGAGAGTAAAGGAGTAGGTTTAAACAAAGAAGTTTATTCCTGCTCTTGTGATGGAAAAGGGGGAGGGGGCCAAAACTGTGCTGCGCTCGGTCAGCTGGCACGAGAACGGCCCCCTAAGGATAGGGTAAGAGGAGGGATAACAGGGAAAGAGGGTGGGAGACAGGAAAAACAAGAGCTGTTTCCTTATGAGGAAGACAGCCTTGTAATAGCTATTTTCCTTTTAGGATTAGGGAATTTGAAAGTAGAGGATTACAAGCAGGGAAGGATTATCTCTGCTCATTGGCTGGAAACTGGAATTGTTGCAGGAATTGCTGGAAGGTGGAGAATGATGAGAGGGAGAGGACTTTGGTAAGGATCTGTAAGGCGATAGGTATGAGGTCTTGCAAGGTGAGAGACTCAATTGCTTGAGTCAAGGTTTGGGAAGGGGAAGAGGATGAAGGTCGTTGCTGGTCCCTTTGGGGAGCAGTTGCAGGTCGGTGCTGATCCTTCTCAGGAACAGTTGTAGGTCGTTGTTGGTCCCTTTGGGGAGCAGTTGCAGGTTGGTGCTGATCCTTCTTAGGAACAGTTGCAGGTCGTTGCTGGTCCTTTTTAGGAGCAGTTGTAGGTGTAGATGCAGGAGCTATTGTAGCTGTAGAAGTAGGAGCAGGAGTTGGCTGAGTTGGTCTTCTCTGGCGAGGAGTTCTCTGTTCTTTAGGTGGCTGGGATGGAGCTGGTTTGTTTTGGTTTGAAGAGGATGTATTCTTCATAGCTGCTATCCTCTTGAGACGCTCTGGGCAGCGCTTATTCCAAGCATGGTGTGGCTTGGAACAATTGGGGCACTTGGATGTGGTTTGTCGTCCTTCTTTATGGGCCTTTATGCACACTTCTGTGCTATGTCGCTGGCTGCAGATACCGCAAATAATGGGGCCTCTGCATTCTTCTTTATGATGTCCAAAGCGTTGGCATCTGTAACATCGAAGGGGCTCAGGTGTGTATTCCTCGATGGGGAAAGTACCCCAGACTCCTAAGTCCAGTTTGGAAGGAACTGGACCTATAAAGGTGGCAATTAGGCGTTGAACAGGAACGTCATCCTTGCTTGTGCAGCGAACAGCACAGTCAATATTGCTGCACGAGGTCACAATGGAGATAGGCATCGTCACAGGATACCTGGTAATGACTGCCTTCTTCCTGATAAAAGCAGGATCCAGCAGTGTTAAGGTGGAGTCTTCCTGAAGGAATCTGGCTGTCTCAATGTCCTTGGGATAGATGATAAGATCACCTTTCCTGTTAGGTCTTGCAGTGAGTTGCATGCCAGGTTTGGCAGCCATGGCAGCAACAGAGGCATAAGAGAGCTCGTGGTTTGCCTGTGAAAGTCGAAACTTTGGCAGAGGTTTCTTTGGCTGTGTAGCTGGGATGTTCTCTTGTATAACAGTGGCTTCTTGCAGAAGTGTCTGGAGGCAATCTGTGCAGTTGCAGTCCATAGAGTGGGCCCCCTGTTCGGTCTCCATGGCGTTGGAGGACTCAGGCTCGTTGGTAGGAGGGATGACTGCTGTTGCACCTAATTGCTGAGGAGTTGTAGGGACAGACAAGGACGAGTCTGTGCTCTCAGTCCTTGGAGTCACAAGTGGCGATGCTGGGGCTGGTTCTGGCACTGGTGAAGAGTCTATAGAAGTCTACTTTTTCTTGTTCTTTTGCATAAGGATTATTTCCTTATTACACTTTTGAAGCTGGTCAGAGAGATCTTTACATCCCTCACAGGAACAGAAGAGATTGTGGTAAGTCACTACTGGATTTACAGTGTAGTTATGTCTTTTCAATTTTTTGAAAATGAATTCACGTTGCTCCCTATAGGCATCACAGAGATCACATGTACAGGTTGTATAACCATCACAATGTCTGTTTTCTATAGGGTAAAAATACCATCCATGTTCTCCCAGATACCGAATGGACATCGTGGTTGAACTCTACGGGAATCACAGTGAAAATTTCGGGAGGTTACGATGCACATAATCCAGAGAAGTTGTCGGCACCGAGTCTAAGCGAACACTGTAGCTACCGTGTTTCACGTTCACTACAGTTCAAAATTAGTTTACAATATCTTAACTTTGGAAATTATTATGTGAATTTTTTATGATTCAACTCCCAAATTTGAAATTCCCTTTTTTCATTGGATTAAATGATATATTTAATAAATTAATCCATATTTTCCCGAAGATTCAATCATTTCTATAATCATACATAACTAATTATACAAGAATCTTTCGTCCTGAAATCCCTATTGAAGACGATAAAGAAAACGGAAGATATCGATGGGTTATTTTGTTGTGTGCAAAAGTTCCTCTGAATAAAGTGAGGAGCAAGGAGCAGAGGAGATCCCAAGTGTTTCAGACATGTATAGACAGTTAGACACTTTGAATACGCTAATGAAAGAGTAAATCAGTTAGATAAGAAAAAAAGATAAGGAAATAAAGAGGGCCAAGGAAAAGAGCACAACTAGAAAGAAAGAAATTAGAAACGGGCTTAGGAAACGAGTTTGCACAACAAAGAAGAACGGTTTCCTGATCTCTGAAAACGGATTCTAGTAACGATAAATTCATATTTTATGACGAATTTTATGTGACCAATAACAAAATGTACACAATAGCTATCATAAAATGCCGGT
>NC_090765.1:45965603-45978103 GCF_036898095.1 Palaemon carinicauda | reverse complement strand
CTAGAGGAAGGGGTACACCTATGGGAGGGGTAGACCTTGGGAAGGAGAACACCAAGGAAGGAGGGGTGTCATAAAGGATAGGATACCAAAGGGGAATGAGTAAACCTTGGGAAAGAGGTAGACATAGAGTAAGGGGTAAACATAGGGGAAAGGGTAGACCTAAGGGAGGAGCAGACTTGAGAGAATGGGTAGACCAAGGAGCGAGGGGTATACCTAGAGGGAGGGTAATACCTAGGATAAGAGTAGACCCTTAGGGAAGGGGTAGACCTAGGGGGAGGATTAGACCAAGGAAGGAGGTGTGACATAATGGATGGGATACCCATAGGGGAAGGGTAGACGTTGGGGAAGGGGTAGACCTAGTGAAACGGGGTAAACCTAAGGGAGGGGTAGAACTAATGGAAGGGATGTTATTATTATCATTATATGCTAAGCTACAACCCTAGTTGGAAAAGAAGGATGCTATGAGCCCAGGGGCCCCAACAGGGAAAATAGCCCAGTGAGGAAAGGAAATAAGGAAATAAGGAAAAATAAAATATTTTAGGAATAGTAACATTATTGAAATAAATATTTCCTATTTACACTATGAAAACTTTAACAGAACAAGAGGAAGAGAAACTAAATAGAAAAGTATGCCAGAGTGTACCCTCAAGCAAGAGAACTCTAACCTAAGGCAGTGTAAGACCATGGTACAGAGGCTATGGCACTATCCAAGAATAGAGAACATGGTTTGATTTTGGAGTGTCCTTCTCCTAGAAGAGCTGCTTACCATAGCTAAAGAGTCTCTTCTATCCTTACCAAGAGGAAAGTAGCCACTGAACAATTACAGTGGAGTAGTTAACCCCTTGGGTGAAGAAGAATTGTCTATTAATCACAGTGTTGCCAGGCGTATGAGGACAGAGGAGAATCTGTAAAGGATAGGCCAGACTATTCGGTGTCTGTGTAGGCAAAGGGAAAGAACCGTAACCAGAGAGAAGGATCCTATGTGGTATTGTCTGGCCAGTCAAAGGACCCCATAACTCTCTAGCGGTAGTATCTCAACGGGCGGCTGGTGCCCAGGCCAACCTACTTCCTCTAGGGGTAGAACTAGAGGAAGGGGTAGATCTAGGGGAAGGTTAGACCTTGGGGAAGGAGTAGACCAAGGAAGGAGGGGTGACATAAAGGATGAGATACCCACGTGGAATGGGTAGATCTTGGGAAAGGGGTAGACCAAGAAGAAGAGGTAGACGTAGGGGAAGGGGTAGACCTAAAGGATGGGGTAGACCTAGGGGAGATGTTGACCTAGGGGAGAGGTAGACAGATTTAGGACGGGTATACCTAGAGGAAGGGTAGACCCAGGGGAAGGTAGACTCAGGGAAGGGGTAGAATTAGAGGAAGGGATAGACTTAGGGGGAAAGAGTAGACAAAAGGAGGAGGGGTGAGATAAACAACGAGGTAGGCCTAGGGGAGAGGTAGTCATTTGGGATGGGGTAGACTTAGAGGAAGGGATAGACCAGAGGAAGGGGTAGACTTAGAGGAAAGGGTAGACCTAGGAGAGGGGTATACCTAGGGGAATGTGTAGAGCTAGAAGAAGGGGTAGAACTAGGGAGGGGTACACATGGAGAAGGAGTAGTCCAAGGAAGGAGACGTGACTTAAAGGCTGGGATAAACAAAAGGGAAGGGGGTAGACCTAGAGGATGGGGTAGACCCTAGAGGAAGGGGAAGACCTCAGGGAGGGGTAGACCTAAAGGATGGGGTAGACCTATGGGAGAGATAGACTAAGTTGCAACAGGTAAACCTAGAGGAAGGGGTAGACCTAGAGGAAGACGTAGACCTAAGTTAGGGGTACACCTAGAAAAAGGGGTAGACAAAAAGGAAAGGGTACGAATAGGTGAGGGTGTCGACCTAGGGGTTATGGGTAGACCAAAAGGGGTAGACCAAGGAGGGAGGGGTAGACATAGAAGAAGGTGTAGACCTAGAGGAAGGAGTAGAACTAGTGGGGGTAGATCTAAGGGAGGGGTAGACCTAGAGGAGTGATAGACCTAGGGGAAGGGTAGACCTAGGGGAAGGGGTAGAGCTAGGGGAAGAGGTACACTTGGGTGAAGGGGTAGACCTAGGGGAGGGGTAGACCTAGGGGAAGGACTAGACCAAGGGGAGGTAGACCTAGACCTAAGGGAAGGTGTAGATCTAGAAAAATGGGTAGACCTTGGGGAAGGGGTAGACCAAGGTAAAAGGGGTGCATCTAAAGGAAAGGGTACACCTAGGTGAGGGGTAGACCTAAGGGAGGCAAAAGCCTTTGGAAAGGGGTAGACCTAGAGGAAGAGGTAGACCTAGAGGAAGGGATAGACCTAATGGAAGTGGGAGACCTAGGGGAGGGGTTGATCTAGGCAGAAGGAGTAGACCAATTGGGATTTTAAACTTAGAGGAAGGGGTAAACCTTAGGGGAAGCTGTAGACCTACAGGAAGGGGTAGTACTAGAATAAGGGGTAAACTTAGGGAAGTGGTAGACCTAGGGGAAGGGTGGACTTTAAGGAAAGAGTAGACCTAGAGGAAGTGGAAAACCTAGTTAAAAGGGTAGACCAAGGGGAAAGTGTAGACAAAAGGGTGTGGGGTAGAACTAAAGGAAGGAGGAGACCTAGAGGAAGGGGTAGACTTAGAGGAAGGGGTAGATCTATAAAAAAGGGTAGACCTAGGGTAAGAGGTATACCAAGGGGGGAAGGGTAGACCTAGGGTAAGAGGTATACCAAGGGGGAAGGGTAGACCTAGAGGCAAGGGATAGACTTATGGGAAGGGGTAGATTTAGGGGAAGGGATAGACCGAGGGGAAGGGGTAGACGTAAAGGAAGGGGTGGACGTAGGGTGGAGTAGACCTAGGGGAAGGGGTAGACCTAGAAGACGGGGTAAATCTAGGGGAAGGTGTAGGTCTAGAGAAAGGGGTAGACCAAGGGGGGAGAGGTAGATCTAGAGGGGGTCACTTGAAGGAGCCTCCGCACGAGGTCTTACGCATGATGCATCGTCGAGAGTACCAGGAAGTAAGTGATGTTATAATTGAATCTTTTTACGAAAATGAGAGTAAACAAGGGTGTATCGTTACCAACTTAAGAATCTGTTAAACGTTTATGTTACCACCTATATTCTAGCCGGACAGTACTATATACGATCCATCTCTCTGGTTACGGCTCATTACCTCATTCTCGACACATACACAGAATAGTCTGGCATATTCTTTACACATTTTGCTCCTTCCTCGTACACTTGACAACACTGATATTACCAATCAATTCTTCTTCTCTCAAGAGGTTAACTATAGGTGGCTAAGTTTATCTCAACTGAGTTCCAGGTAGACCGGGGATAACATTAATATCAAACTTTCTTCAAGATACTAAAGGTTTTTGTTGTGCTCAAGGAAATACAACCTTACAGTCTGAATCTTTAATAGATAGAACTTAAAGGTCCCATGGACACCTGTTGCAAAATAACTCTAAATGCAATGATCGAAAAAATTTTGGTTTACACCAATGGTTTACACCAAAAATAAAATTGTCAAAGTAGATTCAACAGAACGCAGAGTACCTTAGCTACCGTGTTTCACGTTCACTACAGTTCAAAATAAGTTTACAATATCTTAACTTTGGAAATGATTATGTGAATTTTTTATGATTCAACTCCCAAATTTGAAATTCCCTTTTTTCATTGGATTAAATGATATATTTAATAAATTAATTCATATTTCCCCGAAGATTCAATCATTTCTATAATCATACATAACTAATTATACAAGAATCTTTCGTCCTGAAATCCCTATTGAAGACGATAAAGAAAACGGAAGATATCGATGGGTTATTTTGTTGTGTGCAAAAGTACCCTTATTTTTAAAAAAATGAAACCTGGGGAGCCCTATTTTCAAAAAATGAAAGAACCTTCGTCATCGTCTCCGTCGTCTTCGTGGTCTTCGTCTTCATCGTCTTCGTGTGCGTCGTCTTCGTCTGCCTCGTCTTTTTCAAGTTGGCAGAGGAAGGGACAGAGATACGATATGAATGGATGCAAAACACCCTTATTTTTAAAAAAATGAAACCTGGGGAGCCCTATTTTCAAAAAATGAAAGAACCTTCGTCGTCGTCTCCGTCGTCTTCGTGGTCTTCGTCTTCATCGTCTTCGTGTGCGTCGCCTTCGTCTGCGTCGTCTTTTTCAAGTAGGCAGAGGAAGGGACAGAGAGACGATATGAACGGATGCAAACACCCTTATTTTTAAAAAATGAGATCTGAGTAACCCTATAAAAAAAAAAAAAAAAAAAAAAAAAAGGAAAAAAAAAAAAAAAAAAAAAAAAAAAAAAAAAAAGAGTCGAAAATGGATAGCTAGGAAAATTTCTTCCAGTAGGCAGGGGAAGGGACGGAGAGACGATTTGAACGAACGCAAACACCCTTCGTCATCGTCTCCGTCGTCTTCGTGGTCTTCGTCTTCATCGTCTTCGTGTGCGTCGTCTTCGTCTGCCTCGTCTTTTTCAAGTAGGCAGAGGAAGGGACAGAGATACGATTTGAACGAACGCAAACACCCTTATTTTGAAAAAAATGAAACCTGGGGGAGCCCTATTTTCAAAAAATGATAGAACCTTCGTCATCGTCTCCGTCGTCTTCGTGGTCTTCGTCTTCATCGTCTTCGTGGTGCGTCGTCTTCGTCTGCCTCGTCTTTTTCAAGTAGGCAGAGGAAGGGACAGAGATACGATATGAATGGATGCAAACACCCTTATTTTTAAAAAAATGAAACCTGGGGAGCCCTATTTTCAAAAAATGAAAGAACCTTCGTCGTCGTCTCCGTCGTCTTCGTGGTCTTCGTCTTCATCGTCTTCGTGTGCGTCGTCTTCGTCTGCGTCGTCTTTTTCAAGTAGGCAGAGGAAGGGACAGAGAGACGATATGAACGGATGCAAACACCCTTATTTTTAAAAAATGAGATCTGAGTAACCCTATAAAAAAAAAAAAAAAAAAAAAAAAAAAGGAAAAAAAAAAAAAAAAAAAAAAAAAAAAAAAAAGAGTTGAAAATGGATAGCTAGGAAAATTTCTTCCAGTAGGCAGGGGGAAGGGACGGAGAGACGATTTGAACGAACGCAAGCACCCTTATTTTGAAAAAAATAAAATCTGGGGAGCCCTATTTTCAAAAAATGATAGAACCTTCGTCATCGTCTCCGTCGTCTTCGTGGTCTTCGTCTTCATCGTCTTCGTGTGCGTCGTCTTCGTCTCCGTCGTCTTTTTCAAGTAGGCAGAGGAAGGGACAGAGAGACGATATGAACGGATGCAAACACCCTTATTTTTAAAAAATGAGATCTGAGTAACCCTATAAAAAAAAAAAAAAAAAAAAAAAAAAAAAAAAAAAAAAAAAAAAAAAAGAGTCGAAAATGGATAGCTAGGATAATTTCTTCCAGTAGGCAGGGGAAGGGACGGAGAGACGATTTGAACGAACGCAAACACCCTTATTTTGAAAAAAATAAAATCTGGGGAGCCCTATTTTCAAAAAATGATAGAACCTTCGTCATCGTCTCCGTCGTCTTCGTGGTCTTCGTCTTCATCGTCTTCGTGTGCGTCGTCTTCGTCTGCCTCGTCTTTTTCAAGTAGGCAGAGGAAGGGACAGAGATACGATATGAATGGATGCAAACACCCTTATTTTTAAAAAATGAAACCTGGGGAGCCCTATTTTAAAAAAATGAAAGAACCTTCGTCGTCGTCTCCATCGTCTTCGTGGTCTTCGTCTTCATCGTCTTCGTGGTGCGTCGTCTTCGTCTGCGTCGTCTTCGTCTGCGTCGTCTTTTTCAAGTAGGCAGAGGAAGGGACAGAGAGACGATATGAGCGGATGCAAACACCCTTATTTTTAAAAAATGAGATCTGAGTAACCCTATAAAAAAAAAAAAAAAAAAAAAAAAAAAAAAAAAAAAAAAAAAAAAAAAAAAAAAAAAGAGTCGAAAATGGATAGCTAGGATAATTTCTTCCAGTAGGCAGGGGAAGGGACGGAGAGACGATTTGAACGAACGCAAACACCCTTATTTTGAAAAAAAATAAAATCTGGGGAGCCCTATTTTCAAAAATGATAGAACCTTCGTCATCGTCTCCGTCGTCTTCGTGGTCTTCGTCTTCATCGTCTTCGTGTGCGTCGTCTTTGTCTGCCTCGTCTTTTTCAAGTAGGCAGAGGAAGGGACAGAGATACGATATGAATGGATGCAAACACCCTTATTTTTAAAAAAATGAAACCTGGGGAGCCCTATTTTCAAAAAATGAAAGAACCTTCGTCGTCGTCTCCATCGTCTTCGTGGTCTTCGTCTTCATCGTCTTCGTGTGCGTCGTCTTCGTCTGCGTCGTCTTCGTCTGCGTCGTCTTCGTCTGCGTCGTCTTTTTTCAAGTAGGCAGAGGAAGGGACAGAGAGACGATATGAGCGGATGCAAACACCCTTATTTTTAAAAAATGAGATCTGAGTAACCCTATAAAAAAAAAAAAAAAAAAAAAGGAAAAAAAAAAAAAAAAAAAAAAAAAAAAAAAAAAAAAAAAAAAAAAAAAAAGAGTCGAAAATGGATAGCTAGGATAATTTCTTCCAGTAGGCAGGGGAAGGGACGGAGAGACGATTTGAACGAACGCAAACACCCTTATTTTGAAAAAAAATAAAATCTGGGGAGCCCTATTTTCAAAAAATGATAGAACCCTTCGTCATCGTCTCCGTCGTCTTCGTGGTCTTCGTCTTCATCGTCTTCGTGTGCGTCGTCTTCGTCTGCGTCGTCTTTTTCAAGTAGGCAGAGGAAGGGACAGAGAGACGATATGAGCGGATGCAAACACCCTTATTTTTAAAAAATGAGATCTGAGTAACCCTATAAAAAAAAAAAAAAAAAAAAAAAAGGAAAAAAAAAAAAAAAAAAAAAAAAAAAAAAAAAAAAAAAAAAAAAAAAAAAGAGTCGAAAATGGATAGCTAGGATAATTTCTTCCAGTAGGCAGGGGAAGGGACGGAGAGACGATTTGAAACGAACGCAAACACCCTTATTTTGAAAAAAATAAAATCTGGGGAGCCCTATTTTCAAAAAATGATAGAACCTTCGTCATCGTCTCCGTCGTCTTCGTGGTCTTCGTCTTCATCGTCTTCGTGTGCGTCGTCTTTGTCTGCCTCGTCTTTTTCAAGTAGGCAGAGGAAGGGACAGAGATACGATATGAATGGATGCAAACACCCTTATTTTTAAAAAAATGAAACCTGGGGAGCCCTATTTTCAAAAAATGAAAGAACCTTCGTCGTCGTCTCCATCGTCTTCGTGGTCTTCGTCTTCATCGTCTTCGTGTGCGTCGTCTTCGTCTGCGTCGTCTTCGTCTGCGTCGTCTTTTTCAAGTAGGTAGAGGAAGGGACAGAGAGACGATATGAGCGGATGCAAACACCCTTATTTTTAAAAAATGAGATCTGAGTAACCCTATAAAAAAAAAAAAAAAAAAAAAAAAAAGGAAAAAAAAAAAAAAAAAAAAAAAAAAAAAAAAAAAAAAAAAAAAAAAAAAAAAAAAAAAAGAGTCGAAAATGGATAGCTAGGATAATTTCTTCCAGTAGGCAGGGGAAGGGGACGGAGAGAGGACGATTTGAACGAACGCAAACACCCTTATTTTGAAAAAAAATAAAATCTGGGGAGCCCTATTTTCAAAAAATGATAGAACCTTCGTCATCGTCTCCGTCGTCTTCGTGGTCTTCGTCTTCATCGTCTTCGTGTGCGTCGTCTTCGTCTGCGTCGTCTTTTTCAAGTAGGCAGAGGAAGGGACAGAGAGACGATATGAGCGGATGCAAACACCCTTATTTTTAAAAAATGAGATCTGAGTAACCCTATAAAAAAAAAAAAAAAAAAAAAAAAGGAAAAAAAAAAAAAAAAAAAAAAAAAAAAAGAGTCGAAATGGATAGCTAGGATAATTTCTTCCAGTAGGTAGGGGAAGGGACGGAGAGACGATTTTGAACGAATGCAAACACCCTTATTTTGAAAAAAATAAAATCTGGGGAGCCCTATTTTCAAAAAATGATAGAACCTTCGTCATCGTCTCCTTCGTCTTCGTGGTCTTCGTCTTCATCGTCTTCGTGTTCGTCGTCTTAGTCTGCCTCGTCTTTTTCAAGTAGGCAGAGGAAGGGACAGAGATACGATATGAATGGATGCAAACACCATTATTTTTAAAAAAGTGAAACCTGGGGAGCCCTATTTTCAAAAAATGAAAGAACCTTCGTCGTCGTCTCCATCGTCTTCGTGGTCTTCGCCTTCATCGTCTTCGTGTGCGTTGTCTTCGTCTGCGTCGTCTTTTTCAAGTAGGCAGAGGAAGGGACAGAGAGACGATATGAACGGATGCAAACACCCTTATTTTTAAAAAATGAGATCTGAGTAACCCTATAAAAAAAAAAAAAAAAAAAAAAAAAAAAAGTCGAAAATGGATAGCTAGGATAATTTCTTCCAGTAGGCAGGGGAAGGGACAGAGAGACGATTTGAACGAACGCAAACACCCTTATTTTGAAAAAAATTAAAATCTGGGGAGCCCTATTCTCAAAAAATTATAGAACCTTCGTCATCGTCTCCGTCGTCTTCGTGGTCTTCGTCTCATCGTCTTCGTGTGCGTCGTCTTCGTCTGCCTCGTCTTTTTCAAGTAGGCAGAGGAAGGGACAGAGATACGATTTGAACGAACGCAAACACCCTTATTTTGAAAAATATAAAATCTGGGGAGCCCTATTTCAAAAAATGATAGAACCTTCGTCATCGTCTCCGTCGTCCTTCGTGGTCTTCGTCTTCATCGTCTTCGTGTGCGTCGTCTTCGGTCTGCCTCGTCTTTTTCAAGTAGGCAGAGGAAGGGACAGAGATACGATTTGAACGAACGCAAACACCCTTATTTTGAAAAAAAATGAAACCTGGGGAGCCTATTTTCAAAAAATGATAGAACCTTCGTCATCGTCTCCGTCGTCTTCGTGGTCCTTCGTCTTCATCGTCTTCGTGTGCGTCGTCTTCGTCTGCGTCGTCTTTTTCAAGTAGGCAGAGGAAGGGACAGAGATACGATATGAATGGATGCAAACACCCTTATTTTTAAAAAAATGAAACCTGGGGAGCCCTATTTTCAAAAAATGAAAGAACCTTCGTCGTCGTCTCCATCGTCTTCGTGGTCTTCGTCTTCATCGTCTTCGTGTGCGTCGTCTTCGTCTGCGTCGTCTTTTTCAAGTAGGCAGAGGAAGGGACAGAGAGACGATATGAGCGGATGCAAACACCCTTATTTTTAAAAAATGAGATCTGAGTAACCCTATAAAAAAAAAAAAAAAAAAAAAAAAAAGGAAAAAAAAAAAAAAAAAAAAAAAAAAAAAAAAAAAAAAAAAAGAGTCGAAAATGGATAGCTAGGATAATTTCTTCCAGTAGGCAGGGGAGGGGACGGAGAGACGATTTGAACGAACGCAAACACCCTTATTTTGAAAAAAATAAAATCTGGGGAGCCCCTATTTTCAAAAAATGATAGAACCTTCGTCATCGTCTCCGTCGTCTTCGTGGTCTTCGTCTTCATCGTCTTCGTGTGCGTCGTCTTTGTCTGCCTCGTCTTTTTCAAGTAGGCAGAGGAAGGGACAGAGATACGATATGAATGGATGCAAACACCCTTATTTTTAAAAAAATGAAACCTGGGGAGCCCTATTTTCAAAAAATGAAAGAACCTTCGTCGTCGTCTCTGTCGTCTTCGTGGTCTTCGTCTTCATCGTCTTCGTGTGCGTCGTCTTCGTCTGCGTCGTCTTTTTCAAGTAGGCAGAGGAAGGGACAGAGAGACGATATGAACGGATGCAAACACCCTTATTTTTAAAAAATGAGATCTGAGTAACCCTATAAAAAAAAAAAAAAAAAAAAAAAAGGAAAAAAAAAAAAAAAAAAAAAAAAAAAAAAAAAAAAAAAAAAAAAAAAGAGTCGAAAATGGTTAGCTAGGATAATTTCTTCCAGTAGGCAGGGGAAGGGACGGAGAGACGATTTGAACGAACGCAAAAACCCTTATTTTGAAAAAAATAAAATCTGACGAGCCCTATTTTCAAAAAATGATAGAACCTTCGTCATCGTCTCCGTCGTCTTCGTGGTCTTCGTCTTCATCGTCTTCGTGTGCGTCGTCTTCGTCTGCCTCGTCTTTTTCAAGTAGGCAGAGGAAGGGACAGAGATACGATATGAATGGATGCAAACACCCTTATTTTTAAAAAAATGAAACCTGGGGAGCCCTATTTTAAAAAAATGAAAGAACCTTCGTCGTCGTCTCCGTCGTCTTCGTGGTCTTCGTCTTCATCGTCTTCGGTGTGCGTCGTCTTCGTCTGCGTCGTCTTTTTCAAGTAGGCAGAGGAAGGGACAGAGAGACGATATGAACGGATGCAAACACCCTTATTTTTAAAAAATGAGATCTGAGTAACCCTATAAAAAAAAAAAAAAAAAAAAAAAAAAAAAAAAAAAAAAAAAAAAAAGAGTCGAAATGGATAGCTAGGATAATTTCTTCCAGTAGGCAGGGGAAGGGACGGAGAGACGATTTGAACGAATGCAAACACCCTTATTTTGAAAAAAATAAAATCTGGGGAGCCCTATTTTCAAAAAATGATAGAACCTTCGTCATCGTCTCCGTCGTCTTCGTGGTCTTCGTCTTCATCGTCTTCGTGTGCGTCGTCTTAGTCTGCCTCGTCTTTTTCAAGTAGGCAGAGGAAGGGACAGAGATACGATATGAATGGATGCAAACACCATTATTTTTAAAAAAATGAAACCTGGGGAGCCCTATTTTCAAAAAATGAAAGAACCTTCGTCGTCGTCTCCATCGTCTTCGTGGTCTTCGTCTTCATCGTCTTCGTGTGCGTTGTCTTCGTCTGCGTCGTCTTTTTCAAGTAGGCAGAGGAAGGGACAGAGAGACGATATGAACGGATGCAAACACCCTTATTTTTAAAAAATGAGATCTGAGTAACCCTATAAAAAAAAAAAAAAAAAAAAAAAGTCGAAAATGGATAGCTAGGATAATTTCTTCCAGTAGGCAGGGGAAGGGACAGGAGAGACGATTTGAACGAACGCGAACACCCTTATTTTGAAAAAAATAAAATCTGGGGAGCCCTATTTTCAAAAAATGATAGAACCTTCGTCATCGTCTCCGTCGTCTTCATGGTCTTCGTCTTCATCGTCTTCCTGTGCGTCGTCTTCGTCTGCCTCGTCTTTTTCAAGTAGGCAGAGGAAGGGACAGAGATACGATATGAATGGATACAAACACCCCTTATTTTTAAAAAAATGAAACCTGGGGAGACCTATTTTCAAAAAATGAAAGAACCTTCGTCGTCGTCTCCATCGTCTTCGTGGTCTTCGTCTTCATCGTCTTCGTGTGCGTCGTCTTCGTCTGCGTCGTCTTTTTCAAGTAGGCAGAGGAAGGGACAGAGAGACGATATGAACGGATGCAAACACCCTTATTTTTAAAAAATGAGATCTGAGTAACCCTATAAAAAAAAAAAAAAAAAAAAAAAAAGTCGAAAATGGATAGCTAGGATAATTTCTTCCAGTAGGCAGGGGAAGGGACAGAGAGACGATTTGAACGAACGCAAACACCCTTATTTTGAAAAAAATAAAATCTGGGGAGCCCTATTTTCAAAAAATGATAGAACCTTCGTCATCGTCTCCGTCGTCTTCGTGGTCTTCGTCTTCATCGTCTTCGTGTTGCGTCGTCTTCGTCTGCCTCGTCTTTTTCAAGTAGGCAGAGGAAGGGACAGAGATACGATTTGAACGAACGCAAACACCCTTATTTTTGAAAAATATAAAATCTGGGGAGCCCTATTTTCAAAAAATGATAGAACCTTCGTCATCGTCTCCGTCGTCTTCGTGGTCTTCGTCTTCATCGTCTTCGTGTGCGTCGTCTTCGTCTGCCTCGTCTTTTTCAAGTAGGCAGAGGAAGGGACAGAGATACGATTTGAACGAACGCAAACACCCTTATTTTGAAAAAAATGAAACCTGGGGAGCCCTATTTTCAAAAAATGATAGAACCTTCGTCATCGTCTCCGTCGTCTTCGTGGTCTTCGTCTTCATCGTCTCGTGTGCGTCGTCTTCGTCTGCCTCGTCTTTTTCAAGTAGGCAGAGGAAGGGACAGAGATACGATATGAATGGATGCAAACACCCTTATTTTTAAAAAAATGAAACCTGGGGAGCCCTATTTTCAAAAAATGAAAGAACCTTCGTCATCGTCTCCGTCGTCTTCGTGGTCTTCGTCTTCATCGTCTTCGTGTGCGTCGTCTTCGTCTGCCTCGTCTTTTTCAAGTAGGCAGAGGAAGGGACAGAGATACGATATGAATGGATGCAAACACCCTTATTTTTAAAAAAATGAAACCTGGGGAGCCCTATTTTCAAAAAATGAAAGAACCTTCGTCGTCGTCTCCGTCGTCTTCGTGGTCTTCGTCTTCATCGTCTTCGTGTGTGCGTCGTCTTCGTCTGCGTCGTCTTTTTCAAGTAGGCAGAGGAAGGGACAGAGAGACGATATGAACGGATGCAAACACCTTATTTTTAAAAAATGAGATCTGAGT
>NC_090765.1:45930862-45960103 GCF_036898095.1 Palaemon carinicauda | reverse complement strand
TTTCCGATGTTTAAAGGTTTAAAGGCCGTCATGAATGCCAGAGGCAAGGGACAGTGACAGTTCCCTAGCCAGCAGGACAATGTCCTAAAGATTGACCACACTATTCTATTTAGTTTCTCTTCCTCTTGTATTGTTAAAATTTTATATAGTTTATATAGGCGATATTCATTTTGATGTTACTCTTCTTAAAATATTTTATTTTTCCCTTTTTCATTTCCTCACTGGGCTATTTTCCCTGTTGGAGCCCCTGGGCTTTTAGCATCTTACTTTTCCAACTGGGATTGAAGCTTAGCTAGTAATGATAATAATAATAATAATATATACATATGATCAGCGCCAAAACCCGATCTCCACCCAAACTAGGACCAGGGAGGGCTAGGAAATGGCTGCTGATGAATCAGCAAGTAGACTTATAGGCGCTCACAAGGATAGTGAGGCTGCAGATACTATAGAAACGATCAATCTTTAGCGCGTATCGAACCCCAGTCCGGCAGATCGCTACACAGGGACGTTTCCCCACAGGCCTTTTTATTTCTGACCCTCCGAATGGCGATTGCTTTATCTTGGTTGATCGTTCGTTATCTTCCTCAAAGCCCCATCGGGAGCCTTAGATCATTTTTCTCGTCTAAGCCTCTGAAGTCTCGTTATGAAAACCTCCGAGGTCATTTTGTTTCTTGGGCAAGTATTGGGGGTCTGTCTTGGCGATGAACTTGCTCAGTATGAGCTTTTATTTCTCCCCAAAGTTTGGCTGTTGTTTTTTCGGTGTAGTATTTCGTCCTCTGTTTTGAGAAAGTTGCCTTAACAGGAGATAAGCTGAATAGTTACGGAGAGTTTTCTCCATTTTTCGAAAGCAAGGAAATAGAAAAGTTTTGATTAATCCGTGATACCGAGACTTATTTTTCTCATGAAACAGGTTTCTGGAGCTTGCAATAACAATATTCAGGGGAAAGTTTTTTTTTTTTTTTTCAAATGTGTAGTGTCGATGATATACCGTTGAGTTCCACATAATAAAATTTCCTGTAAATAATAGAAGACTTCCAAGTACTGTGCTGAAGTGTGAAAACACAAATTAGCTTAAAATTTCACTAGATACGGATTATCGCTTCCAAGTATCGTTGCTAATATTATTAAATTTTCATTATTTTCAAATTTTAGTCGAATTTCATAATGAAAATTAAAATGGTAATGAAAGCCTTATGTACATACATAATATATCCTTTCTCTAACGGATGTGTAATATTGGATCTACGAAATGTATTGTGATAATGTCATTGTTTTCCTTTTCTTCACTTTTTACTTTGATTTTTTATTCTCGGTCCTACCTGACCGCTTTTCCTTTAAAAAAAAAAAAAGTGTATTTGCACTTATATTTAGTCTATATTAGATAATGAACGTTTAGAACCAGTAAGTAAATTGGATATACGAGTAAAACGAATCTTTGTCTTATAGAAAAGATTAATTTAGCAAATAGTTAAGTTAGTTAAGGAATCTTCACTGTATGATAAGTGATGGTGAATTGTTCCACTAAGAGACTAAGAAACCATAATCTACCTCAAATTTACTAATTATCAATGCTAAGTTTAGTTTATTTTGGGTTAGATACATATTTTGTCAAATAACTGAGGTTCCGTTTATATGAAATTAGATGTAACATTTACTTTTTCATTGATTTTTGTAACACATCATAGCGTTTAGACTCAATTTTGTTTGAAATTCACAATTTTGTGAATAACGCAAAGTTAAAATGACATCATGAGCTAATTGTCTTGTAAATATAGGTAGGTATACCTCTGGAATCATGCATGGGTATAAGTTTATAATTTTGACTAGACTTGATAATTAAAGGACTGCTGAGCCTATGTAGAATCTGAACAATGGATTTCATTGCTTGGAGTTGCTGCATAGCACGATTTTTTTTCCTAATCAGCATAGAGTGCATACTGAACACCTTAATTTTTTATTCTGCGCTGGTTTATGCTACTTTCAACGTAACAGGGTTCGGAAACTGACAAAAAATCCTATTTTGTTAATAAAACAATGATGTTTTCACTTAATTTCATAGGAAAATCTCTCATTACCGCTTGTTTTGTAGGCCGTTTGGGTCCCATAGTCTTATACTTTGAAGTTGTGTCTTGGTTATATTAGTCTTGAATATCAGTCTGATACTGTTCTACTTATTTTAATTTTTGGTGTAGAAAATCGGCTTCTTCTTCGAAGTGCCATGAACAGTAAGAGTAATTCTTAAGCCTATCTGGTTGGAAGTCTAATAGGTGGGGTGAGGAGAGATAAAGGAGGTAGGGCTTGAAGAAGTATAGGAGACAAAAGTTGAGGAGGGGTCCCTATGGTTGTAGGAATTGGGTGAGAAAAGGACGTTAGTGAATGTTATTTTGGCTTCCTACCTTCTTTCCAGTGCTCTTCGAAACTCATTTGGGTGGTTGTGGTTTAGGCTAAGGAGATTATCTACTGTAGTTACCGAAGTGTTATTTGTTATTTCCACAGTTACCACGTCGAGCAACTGCTTTGTAGTAGTAGAGTACCTGTCATCCATGTTGCATTTTTACCTCCGTCAACGAAGTTAGAAGGTTATGTTTTACGCCCTTTTTTGTGTGTGCGTTTACTTATTTGTTTTGTAAACAGCTTCTGAGCCACGATTTTAATCGTAGAGTAATGAAACTTGTTGAGATTAACTGCTATGTCAAAATCTGGAAATGGTTAAATTTTGGAAGTTCAAGGTCATAGGTCAAAATCACGGTCAATCAAAATGTCCAGTTCACGTAATCAGCCCTAAGTTTGAACACCGATGCCACAGAGACTTCTAAGTTAGTTCATGTTTTAGTATAAAAATCCACGCCAATTAATACATGTAGAGGTCGAGATCAAGTTAGAGTCCAAGGTCAAGGTCAAGGAATAGTTCAAATACCGGTCATCATCAATACTTGCAAATATGTTCTGCAACTATGCCATGCCTAACCTGGTTCTTTGCGGGTGGTATTGGTATTTGGTTATTTTATTCTATGATATTTAGATGTATTTCTCTATAATTAACTTGGAGGCTCAATTTTGAAATTTATGTTGAGGAAGGATCCATACTTGGATGTGGAGTCTTTTAGAATGAGACCACTGAGAGAACTTTCTGTTGCTTATCTATGAGTATCAATATCATAAGACAATTCTAAAATATTGGGATATCCACAGATGATAATCTTTTATAATTTATCCGCGTTATTTTCTTTAAGGAATTTCGAATAATTCATGAGACACTCAAAAGTGACCTCTTTTTTTTTTTTCTTTTTTTTGGTGGGGGGGGGGATAATTGTAATTTCATTTTGAAAAAGTTCGGTTTTGCTAACATGTTCGTTTGTTTTTGCAAGTTTATTTTTTTCGAATTTTTATCTTCAGCAGGAATGCTGCTCTTAATTTTGAAAGGGGAGAATGATGATAAATGTCGTAAATTTCCAGAGAACAGCTCTTTGATGTCTATCTTTGTCTTATGTCTGCCATTCTATTTTATTTCTTCTTTTTATTTGCCTTGTTCCTTTCTGGTTAATTTTTCACCATTATGTGTGTTTTTCGTTCCTAGTTCCAAATATCAAGAGAGGACTGCTGCTGTGTAAGTTATGTCCCAAACGCTCGACTTTCAACTCTTTTATAACTCTTAAGAAACGTCATCCAGTTCATGGAATTCACTTGACTTTTATCTTTCCTTCTAAAGAGATTTAGAAAATAATTAGAAAACATTTATTTTTACGCCTCGTTAAAAGTCCTGTTTGGTATAAAGATTCGAAGACTAGCAAGACTTGTGCCTGCAAAGAGGGTCCCAAGTTGAAAATCATGGAAAATAAACTTGCAAATAGTATAAAAAGCCTTTTTAGGTGTTTTCTGTGATAACTTTAGCAATAGAACCTAATGCAGAAATTGTTTCCAATTTCATGACGTACCTTTTTCGCTTTTCATTCAGTTAGATGACTCACTTCTTTGGAGTCTGTTATATCTTAGTTAAAGTCATTAATATGGACTATTATCACAGCCTTTGATATATCTTAGTTAAAGTCATTTATATGGACTATTGTCACAGCCTTTGATATATCTTAGTTAAAGTCATTGATATGGACTATTGTCACAGCCTTTGATATATCTTAGTTAAAGTCATTGATATGGACTATTGTCACAGCCTTTGATATATCTTAGTTAAAGTCATTGATATGGATTATTGTCACAGCCTTTGATATATCTTAGTTAAAGTCATTGATATGGACTATTGTCACAGCCTTTGATATATCTTAGTTAAAGTCATTAATATGGACTATTGTCACAGCCTTTGATATATCTTAGTTAAAGTCATTAATATGGACAATTGTCACAGCCTTTGACCAGTCGAATGTATTAGCAGAGTTAGCCCATTGACAGTCGGGGCATTATTAATGAACACCCTGGAGACCGCCATCATATGCTGTTTTGTTTTGACATATGTCTTCAGATGTTTGGCTGACATGAAGTAAATTATATTCGGAACATGGAATACGATATATATATATATATATATATATATATATATATATATATATATATATATATATATATATATACATTATATATATATATATATATATATATATATGTGATTCTTTGTTGGGCATTTTCTTTTTCTTTCATTAAGCACCACTTTAATATTATTTTAATTAAATAAATGTATCTCTTCAATCCTTTCAGTGCAAAAATATTATTTAATTCTAGACCCTCAGGAAAGTGGGTGATGGTAAAATGCCGTATAGTTCCTTAACTTTACTTCTGGAACTTTGATGTACATTAGCTTTACAGTAATCTTCTACATGGGTTAAATACAGACTGGATCAATATAATTTCTTGAAGATTGGAGGCTGCAACCGTAGACTTCTGCTACCACTTCAGCAATTGGGATGCGAAATACTTGACTTCTATTTATGCGGTTTGGGGGATCGCTTCTTCATAGCTGTGTCTTCTCATGGACACGCTTCTTGGTAATTTCTCCTTCATCGAAGATAATCTCGTACCTCCCGGATGAAAGGTAATTTGTTGGCAGTTAGGGAACTGGGTCCCTTCGTTGTCCGTCTTTGTAAAATATCTTGTTAACTTGACGTTTCGTTAGTGCCGGCCAAACTGTGCACCACGGGTAAGGCCTCCCCCATGACGGGGGAGAGGGAGAAGGGACAACCGTTTAACGCGGTTACTTGTAGGGAAGAGCTGGTTCCTCGATGCGCTTGTTGCTTAAGTATCCCAGAACAAGGGCGTTGTAATTGCGTCACGTCATGTGACTCTTCTTGTGTTCTATTGGTCCCTTCTTCTAACGTAATGGTAACGTCATACATAGGTCACTTCCGATTTCTCGGTAAGGTAACCGACGCGCATTCCAATTGCGTTGTTTTGGCCAATTTATCGCTTATGTCAGCACTTTTCACAAACAGTGCCTCTCGAGTACCACCTCACTCTAATTTTATTTTTCTCGTCTCTCTCTCTCTCTCTCTCTCTCTCTCTCTCTCTCTCTCTCTCTCTCTCTCTTTATTTCAATGTCTCTCTATCGTTTAACTAACGAACAAAACTCATAAAATACTCGATCAAACACACACATCACCTTTTCAGTACGAAATATTTTCCTTTACATGACACCACTCGGTCACGTACCTGAATTCCTGTGGAATTCACATCTTATTAATTCATTTCATGGTTTACCCAAAAATAATTCATCAATAATTCATCATCACCAAAAGAAATACATTTCAACACAATAAATCAAAAACATCATCATCAAATAATATGCATTTCAATGCAATAAATCAAAATCATCATCATCAAATAACATGCATTTCAATACAAATAATCAAAATCATCATCAACAAAACAATATGCACCTTAGTGCAGTAAATCAAAATCATCTTCATCAAAAGAAAATCATCCTCAAACATTTTTTAAAATAATGCAATTGCATAAGTTTATCATCAATATATGTTTAGGAAAAACTTCCTGTTCCCTTCAAATAATTCAACACAATATTGAAACATATTATTTTTCTTAATTCTTGATAATGGAATATTTAACCCTTAATTCACTGGGTACGTAAGGCAAAATCAATAATGTCTTCTGTGTTCAACTGTGCAATCAATTAGCAAATGCCTTCACCTTTAACTTCTATTCAACTCATATTTTCCATTACCTATGACCTCAAAATCTTGGTCTTATTGATGTAAACACCAAATCATTTCTTCAATGCAATGCAATAAATGGCAGAAAATAAATGTTCAAACATACATAATATCAATTCAAATCAATCAAAATATTTCTGCAACAAAAAACATAATTATGTGTCATGCACATTATAACTCATCAAGAGTATTACTCATTTGTAATTAGTATCAATAAACATTTGTAAAACATCATTATGGTACCTTATTTACTCATCAACATCATCATGATAAATCATTGTTAATTAATGGCATCAAAAGAAATATTTCTCACCTTCTTCATAAAAATAATGAGTAAAATCAAAAACTCAAATATATCAATGTCTTAAATCATCAAACATCATAATCATTTCATAATAAAGAAACATATTTAATACATAACAAAATCATGTTTATAAATTTGAATCTTATTTGCACCTTGTCTGCGTATTATTTTTATCTCAAGAACTTCAATTCTCGACTATATATATATTGCATTCAGAAGGGTATTCATAAAATTCAAGTGACAGGAACTTACATTTCAATGTTAAAATTTTTCTTTAAAGAATTCAATTGCAGACTGTCTCAATTAAAACACCTTATTTATCCTTTCTTCAAGGATTCATCTACTACACAGGCATAAAAATCAATTCGTGTGTTTCCACACACACTCTTTTTAACTTCAAAATGAAAGGTTTAATTATTGTAATTCATCATATGTACTTAATTGTTCACTATTACCTGCATAATTATTATGGGCCTAAAATAACCCTTTGAGACATTTAACTTCTAAGTTCATTATTGGTGCACATCTTATCTTTTAATCACTTAAATCTTTTCCTTCTTCATAATTATTTAAGTTAACTTAATCATCATCAAAACATAATAAAATTCATTGTATACATGCATGTTTATCATTGTTACACGTGTTACACCAAAAAAAATATCAATCAATGCATCGCCTATAAAATGCAGTAATATTTCTTTTGCTCTAATGGCATCATTATTTATTCAAACTTGCAAACAAAATCAATACATTTGTAAATATTTAATCACCTATGGGTTCATATTTCACCTGTCTTCATTACCCATAACTTTATCAAAAACTTTTCATCTTAGTTTGCAACTCAATATTCTCTGTGGTCCCTTAATTAATTGTTTGGAGACATTTATGATTTGGACCTTCTTTGTTGATTACGGAATACATATTCAAATTCTAGGATAACACACTTTACATAATTAAAAGATTTCACTCATTTGTTACCCTCAATATTTGTATGAGTGCCCAGATATTTTTATTTCATTTCCCAAGGAGTTTAGTAGTCTTTCTTAAATCTACCTAACACAAAAAAAAATCTGTTTCCCATATACCGAGTTATTTCAAAGTAAATTCGTTCTCTTTAAGTAATTGTTATTAGTCTTCTATGTTGGTCTATATATAGTTCGCAGGACATCCTCAACCCCTTGCCATTATTTTATTTGCCCCCCTTTCTCTATTTGAACTTGACTTATCATGGCTTATTTCACCCTTCTTACTACAAGAAAAATATTGCACAGTTTTCATTAATCTCTAGTAACTTCGGGAGCTTTGCTCAAGAGAATATCTATAGACACGAATGTCCAGTTATTTATCCTGGTCTCAAATTATTCTGTTACAGACTCATCAACCATTTCTTTGTTAAATCAAATTCTATGTAGACCAGTATGTTTTTATCATTTGTCAAGTTCTGGGAACAGAGTCCCTGGTAATCCATTGGTATCACCACTATGGGATTGAGAAAATGCAATCGTAATTTCTAAAGGATTCTTACCCTTATATGACCTTTATACTTCTTATATGTAGGCTTTAATTTTACGATCTCAAACATCTATCTTAGGTCAAAAATTTATTTCATCATTAAATGCAGTCTTTGATTACTGGATGTCCTACTAACTTGAGCATGAGTTTTTGTTAGTATTTTGTTAGTATGTCAGGAATTTCTATTCATGAACAAGTATTTCTCCCTATTCTTTGTATGTATTCCTTTAAGTAATATGCCATCCTGTTATATGATTCCTATTTTTGGGAGTAATTCATCTACATCATTCCTATTAACCTTTGGTTTCTCTTGTTCTATTTTAATTCTTCCTATTTCTAGGTCTCCTGCCTGACAACTGAAACAAAATATTGGTAGTTATATTTCCTTTTAACATCTTCCTGTCCTTTTAAATAATCTTTATTTTATCATCATAAACCTACCAATAAAGTGATTTATCCTGGACAAACATCCAGTACTTTAAGGCTCCTAAGATTCCTTTTATTCTTTCATCCACAATAGTCCTTTTTGGACTGTAAAATCACAATCATTCTTATGAGCAATAAGCACATATACTCTATGCCCTAAACAAATTTTTAAACTTCTCTAGACCATTATTTGGATAATCTATCCTACTCGGTTATTATCATTTAATTTAAGACTACTCTCATGATTCATTACCCTTCTTCGGGTTTTACCTTTTTAATGAGACATTTCTTTTTATATTTATGAGGCTTCACACATTATTTTTATAACTCCTGGTTAAGAGATCGGGTTAAGGTAATGTAGGATCAAAATTCATTTCTCTTCATTATTTATAGCCTTCTATTTCATTTGCACACTACATATTTTTAGGTTAACTTTATTTTAAGGCTTGGGTAATTTAGCAAATACTGCTTATTATCCCTAAGATCCTATCATTCCAAAAAAAAAATCTTTTACATCTGTCAAATCTTAGTGGAGCAGGATTTCCACTTTAACCCTTATTTCTCTACATATCTTAAATCTATCTACTCTTTTTACTTACCCTATTCAAATCTAGGGATGGGTCACTCTTTAATCTGGTTCTTTATCCTGCTATTCTCCCTATTCTAGACTAGTTTTATTATTTTTATGGCTCTATATTCTTACTAAACTTAGTAACATCACTCTATAGGCTTATTCTTTCTGTCTCCAAATTTAGATCATCATTCTGTCAATATTTAGAGGAGCTGAGTGAGCCCGTCGACTTCACTCTAATTTCTAACATTCTTCAAAATGCTAATAGCCGTGAATGGCTTGTATTCTTTGACCATGGTACTTACAATATTTTACTCCTCAATAATCGAGCCAAACATTATTTATTATCGGGATAGACATGTCATTTATATTCTACTTATGATGATCTACTAGTCTAACTTCTATCCTCATTGGGTAATATATCTCGGGGGATTTATAAGGAGTCTTATTGATTCATTTTAACACTCACCGTGTTCGTTATGGGGCGTTGGCTGATAGGTAATATTTTCTGATTCATACCGGTATTTAAAAAGTTTTAATAAGTTTTTGACAGTTTCTCTGGGCAGGTTCTGGCGCCGATGTTTCTATTCTTTTCTGCCTAACCTATCGCCTGTAATGGCTAATCTCTGCCTATTTCTCATCTATCCCTATTTCTATGCTCCTTATGGTAAATTTTTGCCCCTTTCTGATTACCTAACTGTAATCTCTACTCCTTTATTTTAGAAGTCATTACCCGCCATTCAGATGAGTTATTTTATCCGGAGTAGTATTAATTAATTAGTGTGCTTGTATTTTCCTTCATCTGAACTTCATTATTGTCTCTTTTGACAGACTCTGGCATCCTATTTTTAGTTAACCTATCTTCTTTATCTCTGCGGGTTATTTTTATTTAGGCATCATTATGACTTCTCTAGCTAAATTCTAGCTTTTTATATTTTCAGTACTGATCAGACTTTATTTATTTAATAGCATCATAGCTCATTTATTATTCATATGCCTATATCTTCATCTTAAATCTTTGTGCCTAACAACAACATATTTCTTTTAATTTTATAAGCCTATAGCTTCAATTGCCTATGACATTTATTTCTTGGAATTCCCTCTTATTTAGGCTATTCTATTTTATTCACTGTATTTCTGTCGACATTCTATTTTATTTATATGGCGCCTGTCACATATTGACAAGGAGTATATCTATTCTTGGCTACTCTTCCTATTTCTCCTTGTCTTTTTAATCTATTTCCATTTCCCTTTCTTAGTCTGGAGTCTGTTTCTCCTGTCAAATTCGTCTTATACAAAGTGGCCAGTTTTGTAAAAGACTTGTCTTTGACAAGTAGAATCATACCCTGACTATCTCATTTTTTTTTTCTTTTCTTTATTTTAAGCCTGCACTTCTCACAAACAAAATTCATACTTCATCATTGTATCGTTTTTGAACGATATCTTAAGGCTCTATTGGGAAATGTTACTAAAAAAAAAAATGACATCTTTATTCATCATTTGGCACATTTTGGCATTTAATTCTCTACCTAACCTGACGGTTCATACCCCTTGATTTTTACTTGTTTGCATTTCATTTCTGCATGTCATTTTATTTTCACCCTTAAAATTTGGAAGCAGGTATTTCTCAATATTCTATCACTGTATTGCATCCTAGTATATCAACTATATTTGCCAGAGTCTCTATAAGATAAAATAGTCACTTGCAACGTGGATGTACCTCCGCTACATATGCCTATCTTTCCTATATAAAATTTTTTTTTTTTTCGTCTTCCTGTCTTCCTTTCTATCCGGCTAACTATTTTCAATTCTTTTCTTTTCACTATTTGGAGGATTTGTATTTCACTTTCTTTGTGCCGGAGGGCTTTCTGATAAGTGTCTTTGTTTAATTTCATGATGGGGTTCTTTATGTCTGTGCCTGCTTTTCTCCCTGTATGTTTTCCCTTTTTTCATTATTTTACCTGATTTCTATCCCCTTTTTTATGTAATCTTTCCCTAGACCTAAATGTGTCATCTTTATTTCTTTAAACTGTCTTTGACCTAAATTTCTGCCCTTTATTCTATTTAACTCTAGGGTAAAAAAAAAAAATTTTCTCGCCTCGTTCCAGTCTGCTGTTCGAACTTCCCTGCATCTATTTAAATTACTCAAAATTTCTCTGGTAGGTTTTTGTAGCTATTAGTCCCTTAGGATTTTTTTCTTCCTGATTTCCTATCATTTTGCTATTTTCCCTTTTCTTTTTGTAAAACTCATATCTAGGATGCTATTTTTCACATTTTTGTTAATGCCTCATTTATTTCTATATATAGGGAATTATCATTAGCAATAAACCTACCTTTAGCAAAGGAATCCTGTTCCTTTTACTGTTGCTACGTGATCCTCCATTTATGTGGCAAATTCATTTACCGAGCCACCCTCATATTTTACCTATAGGAACTTTCGTAGATTTGTTAACCTGTCTGTCTCTTTGACTGATCGCCATAATTGCCTACATTATTTTTGAAACTCACTCAGATTTGCTGCATTTTTAAATTACTTACCATTCAAGGTTATGTGAGCATCACTTACATTTGTATACACGGTTAACATAGCCTGTTTAATTCTGCTGTCTCATTGTTTCTTCTCAGACTAACTATTCTACTTTCAATATCAGCTAACCACTTACACACGGTATATTTCTCTAACCTTCTTTTATCTTGGTTATTCCTACCTATATTTCCACAAAAACTGTGTTAATTTCCCTACTGAATTCATGTTAGCGGGGTTAGTAATTTTTGTTAATTCTTCAAACTCACTTTTTTTTATGGGACGTTACTCGTTTGTATTTTTCACCTACTTGCGTAATTCTAAATCATATCTATCTTTTATATTCTTTGGGCTTACATCATTACCATCACTTTAAAAAAATCATAATACATCTTATTTTACACAAGAAAAAACACAAAGTAATTCATGCATCATTCAAGAAACCCTAGCGAATCAAAAAAAAATTCCTATTCTTAAACGAGAGACAAGTTTTTTTTTTCACTTTTAAACTGAGAGACTTATTTAAGAGAGAGATTCTTTTACTCACATTTCTTCTTTCTTGCCCTTTTGTTTTCATCTTCTTCGCTTCGGTAATGGTTTCTTGTGTTTAGACTCTTGCTTCGTCTCACGTCCTCACTACTTTTCTTGGCTTCTTGATGTTTATTCTGCAAAGGTGTACAACTGGTATCTGGAAGAATTTAGTCATTAATATATGCACTGAAAAATATCATCACGGCATTTTATCCATTTAAGCTGCCACCATTTGTGATGCTTTGTTTGGGCATTTTCTTTTTCTTTCATTAAGCACCACTTTAATATTATTTTAATTAAATAAATGTATCTCTTCAATCCTTTCAGTGCAAAAATATTATTTAATTCTAGACCCTCAGGAAAGTGGGTGATGGTAAAATGCCGTATAGTTCCTTAACTTTACTTCTGGAACTTTGATGTACATTAGCTTTACAGTAATCTTCTACATGGGTTAAATACAGACTGGATCAATATAATTTCTTGAAGATTGGAGGCTGCAACCGTAGACTTCTGCTACCACTTCAGCAATTGGGATGCGAAATACTTGACTTCTATTTATGCGGTTTGGGGGATCGCTTCTTCATAGCTGTGTCTTCTCATGGACACGCTTCTTGGTAATTTCTCCTTCATCGAAGATAATCTCGTACCTCCCGGATGAAAGGTAATTTGTTGGCAGTTAGGGAACTGGGTCCCTTCGTTGTCCGTCTTTGTAAAATATCTTGTTAACTTGACGTTTCGTTAGTGCCGGCCAAACTGTGCACCACGGGTAAGGCCTCCCCCATGACGGGGGAGAGGGAGAAGGGACAACCGTTTAACGCGGTTACTTGTAGGGAAGAGCTGGTTCCTCGATGCGCTTGTTGCTTAAGTATCCCAGAACAAGGGCGTTGTAATTGCGTCACGTCATGTGACTCTTCTTGTGTTCTATTGGTCCCTTCTTCTAACGTAATGGTAACGTCATACATAGGTCACTTCCGATTTCTCGGTAAGGTAACCGACGCGCATTCCAATTGCGTTGTTTTGGCCAATTTATCGCTTATGTCAGCACTTTTCACAAACAGTGCCTCTCGAGTACCACCTCACTCTAATTTTATTTTTCTCGTCTCTCTCTCTCTCTCTCTCTCTCTCTCTCTCTCTCTCTCTCTCTCTCTCTCTCTCTCTCTCTTTATTTCAATGTCTCTCTATCGTTTAACTAACGAACAAAACTCATAAAATACTCGATCAAACACACACATCACCTTTTCAGTACGAAATATTTTCCTTTACATGACATATATATATATATATATATATATATATATATATATATATATATATATACTGTATATATATATATATATATATATATATATATATATATATATATATATATATATACAGTATATATATATATATATATATATATATATATATATATATATATATATATATATATATATATATATATATATATACATGTTATTTTATTTTGATTTTGATATCTATTTTTTATTAATAAGTTTTACGAAGTCCACTTATATTTAATATTTGACAGAAGGCAATTTTTTCATCTATAGCATAAAATATATATTTTTCTGATTTTTTTTTCAGAAATGTTTTGAGATTTATTTAAGTACTACCCTTATATTTTGAATCTCCGATACGGGTATGACGCATAAAAACATTCATTAAATGATAAATAAAGTATGTTATCCTTGCCTTTTTTACTGTATTAACTTTATAAAACGTTTGCTTAGTGCTATTTATTACATTTTCAATAAAACGGTAGTAGGATAGCGAAGATTATTGGGTATTTCTTCAATTTGTAAACTCGTCTTTTATGTAGTCAAGGTTCCATATTCTTAGTGACCAAAGATACAGAAGAGACAAATACACAAGACTTCATAATTAGAACGTTATGAATAAAAAATATACATTTATGTTCATGCCATTCGAATAAAATATATACGATAATTCTGCATTATAATGTTAAATTTTGTAATACTACTTATTTTTTAGTTCTTTCTTCTCTTTGGTTACAAATCTGTTTGTCATGCTATCATAAAAACCCACACGTTTATGAAAACTATTCCAGATCATTCTGAACCCCCCCCCCACTGTTTACTTCATTGTCACATACTCAGTGTTAATACTAGTTTTATTTCAATTGACGTATAGGAAATTTCATCATTGTCTGTATTGTAACGCTATATAAACTTCCATTATACACTCTCTCCAAAGTCTGCAATATTTTGGTACCAGTGACAATAACTATTGAGAAGGGAGATTAGTTTCAGCCTTATGTTTGCAGCGCCGTAATCCTGCTCTGATGTTTATATATAGATATATATTTCGGCAGTCATTCCATACGTTTCGAATGACTATATAGACTCACCACTATATTGATTCTTTTCATAATGTCCGTTTAATCTAAATCGTAATACCGAAAAAAAAAATCCCAGCGCTCACGAATTTATTCCAAATTGTCGATCATATCGTGTACCGACAGTTTTTGCAGTGAGTGTACATGATTTTTGTTTGCAAACAAATTAATGAATTTTCTTGTTTCCGTGCTCAAACTTGGAAAAAAAAAACATTATGATGTAGAAAGACAAAGATTATATCGTTGTTTTTGGCTACAAAAAGATTTGCTACAAATTACAGATATGCAGTATAATGTGTAAAGTGTGATCTCTCTTGAATATGACAGGATCAGCAATGATTTATAGCGCATGTCAGTTAATGTATTTAATAAGAAATATGATTTGATGTTCTTTGTCAGTGGTCATGTCTGTTTTTATCATTAATAGTATAGGTAATACATTTATCAAGTATTGTTAGTAACAGAGTCATTGGGATCTTCTAACTTTTTTTACAGTTTACGCATGTGAATGTTTATTCTATAAACAAGATCTCAGTATTGTAAGTAAATATAAGTACTATTTATATCAGAGTAAGATGATACTTTTATAAAGATATATTAATTTGTCAATATCTGCAAATTATATCTTTAAAGTTCCAGGGTAGCGACTAAAAACATCGGTAATGTATCTCTGTTGACCTTTTTTAACCCTTGGCAGGAAAAAAATGTAAATTGGTGAATTTGTAAAACTGTCCTCCTGTTACGACCTTATAAAAAGAAAGTAAGCCCTTCACAGAGGCAATTACGCCGCCCATGTCCTCGGGGTTTGCTGTGGAATGACCAATTCGCCTTTTTTTAGTCCGGAATTCTCCTCTTTTAATGAAAGTAATTCGTCAGACCACTTTAAGGCTAATTTGCTTTTTATCTTCAACAAATGGATTCGTTGCTTATCAACGATACGCTCAAGATTACTTCTCTTACTTTTGTAGTAAATTAATAAATTAATTGAAAATAATTGTTGATAAACATAACGTTTTTTTTTATATACAGACCGTTTTTTAATAGCATGATTCGAATTTAAAGTAGTTTTTAATTTTATGCCAATTTTTTTTTTTATTTCTGGGTTTGAATAGAAATTACCTACATATTTGTATTTTTTTTTCTTTTTTGTGGGGGGGGGGGTGGGGGGGCTATGAAAATCATGAGTCGGGTTACACATTCTAATACATTTCTACTTGAAAATTATTAGAATGTGCTGGTATTCGTAGCATTTATTAAGAAAAGATATGTTTGGTTCTGAGAGGTGTTCCACGATATAAATTAATGTTAATTGGAAAACTAAATTACGTATTACCATAAGATATCAGGAGGCATATTATCAGTTGATTGAAGGGAGAGGGGAGCGTTCGAGATCAGATTTCCAAATAGGTTATTTAGCTTAATTATAAACTTTGATTAAATGAAGATAATTGCATGTCTTTGAAGGTACTCGTTATGCATGTGTCATTACCGGGTATCTCTAGGGGAGGAACTTTGATACTGTTTTATGATTTCCAAGCAGTTTCCTGTTGTTGCTTTAACGATTACTTTAGTTCAGTGTTTACATTAATACCTTTGGAGTAGCAGAAATTTTGTTAAACCTAGACTACTATGATTTCAGTGAAGCTCTGAAAAGTAAGGAAATCATGATTAATTTATTTCGGAGGGATATCTTTGAATCTATTTTAGGTACAATAATTACATTAGGTGCAGAAACTGTGGAATTGAAAGTTACTACTCTCTTAGATATAGATAATTGGTGTGGAGGGAATATCCAATCCTTTGGTGAGGCTTGTTCTTCCGAGTAAAGTTTGAAATCTTTAGAGGTATCAACGAATCCACCCATCCTAGAAGGCAGCCCATGAAAAAGGTATTTAGGAAGATACGATATCTTGGCACCTCCTATAATAGTGTAGAATGTAGACTCCATTATCCTTTACGTATGACTTCCATTAAGGTAGAAAGAGCTTTGGCTAGTAAAACTAGAGAAACACTTTTCCAGGATTATGAGAAGTACGGGTCAACAGAATGGATCATTGATAAAAACTATGCATCGAGGTAGCGAATTTGGATGTCTTCAGATGTTTCCCGAATTTTATGTTGAACATTATTTATTGCAAAGGAATTTATTATCTCCGTCTTTTTCCTGTACTCGTGTATATTATAAATAGCCAGATAGAAGATAGAAAGAAACAAATGAATCAATGGCGGATGCCCGACAAATATGATTATGTGGATTATTTAAATTTTTTAGTCAGATTTAACTAGATTTGCAAGTTAAGAGAATGAAGCAATAGAACAGGCTTTGGGAGTAGGTATAACACTAATGAGAGGTCAACTGATCAGTGACGTAGCCACCTAATTTATTTGTGCATATTTATTAGAATTGATGGATCTGTTGGAAATGAATTTGTTGATATACTACAAAAAGGGCAAATCAGGGCATGGGTACGCTAAACAAAGAATTTATATCTAATGATCATACGTTGCATGTAAGACATTAGTGAACTTCACTAGCTATATCGGTTTGTTTATGGAAGGGAATCTTTTAACTTGAACAGGTTTAGACGGTTGATTACAGGTTTTAACTGTACTTTTACTTTATTTAAATTTTTATTTAGGTATTATTTTATTCACATTTTATATCGGTATATCTACTGTATGATGACAATAGTATTTTCTTGCCATTAAATCCTAGAATTTTTGGATTTAAAATCATTACCAGATGCGATCAATTACAGATTTACAGCAATGGTGATATTACATAGAAACAAGTTTGTTATTCCAAATTTGCTAGCATATTTACTTTCAGTGGAAATAATTTGTGGTCAAATAATGGGTATCCAGAACTTTAGATAGATTTATTCATAGGTATTGAATACGGGGCCGTGAACCTGTTTTATATTTAATATAGGTATATTCAGCAGTTTTACTTTATTATATAACAGGATTATTCTGCTGAAAGTCTGGCATCTCTTTTAAAGTTCTACCATATTCCATGTGGTAGTATCAGTAGTCGCACTAGAACTAGGTAGAAAATAAGACTATGATACAAAAGGGGTAAGCGTGTATCTGTTAATATGTATTTTTTTTACATTCTTATAGATATATGACAGTGAGTTCGTTAAGCATGTATAGTGGTAATGTATTAACCTTTAGCATCTCATATTTTGAGTCATCTTATCTCTATCGCAATAGCAAAGTTTCTTTTCTTTTTATAATCCGTGGCTGAAGGTGTCATCAAACCAATTACAATGAGAATTAGAGTAAACCCAAGCCTCCTATTACGAATTCTTGTACCATCGCATTTATACATTAAACTGCAAGTTACAACGTAGGTTTTTTCCTTCATTCAGATGAGGGTAGATGTGAAAGCTTGAAGTCGGCTTGAGTTTTCATAGCAAGGGAATCAATAGTTAATTTTTCATATGAACAAGTAAAGTGTAAAATAATGGAAGAAAGGGCATGCTAGTGAATGGCCTCAACATAGGTCCAAATAATGCATAGACGTAGAAATATCAATCCGGTACACTACAAGATATCTTCTGTCATACAGTATATCACAATATATTGTCTGTTTCGTGAACAAAAATTTTAACGTAGAGTTTCTAGAGGAGCAGTATGAATGAGAGCAGGTGCACTGTTCACTGGTGGAAAATCTGTTTGGAAATTTTACATATAATCAGCCGTCGAGTGGGAGCTTATTTGGCATAGTATAAAAACTTGCGAAATTATACCATTCTTTCATCACTTTTTCAGATGCAATGAACGTGAATATTTTGACCGTTTCGTGATGCTTTAAAAGAGTTGCCTATATTAAATCAGTGCCTTTTAAACATGCCATAATAGTTTTACAAATTTTAAATTTTTGCAAAATTTACCCCTTATAGAGACTACAGTTTATGCTATGACAAAATGATCTTACCATTTTGAAGTTTTGTTTAAAGTGGTGTACTTTGTTTAGATTGATTTTGTAATAACTTTCACAGTAATTCTCTCTCTCTCTCTCTCTCTCTCTCTCTCTCTCTCTCTCTCTCTCTCTCTCTCTCTCTCTCTCTCTATTTTTGGGTAAGTAATGGTCCAAAACCATTAAAAGCATTTTTAGTTTCATTGAATATTGAGGAACTATTACCGTTAAAGTTGAACAGACTGCAATCATGAGCCAGCAAATGGATTTCCCATTTTATAGCCGAAGTTTCGTGAATGCCGGGACGTTCTGTTAGATCATGGGTCCTTGAAAGTCTCCTCCTCCAGGGAGTAAGCCGCTCTTATCCTCTTGTTAATTCGTCCTTGAGCTCGGGACTCGTCCTTTTTTCCGCTTGGAAGTCTTTTCGAATAGAGGGATTGACCTCTCGAATACGATTCGTTCCTGAACGTTCTGAAAGTCAAACAAAGTCTGTCTCTTTTTAGATTTTTGGTTTATACATTTAACATCAAAGTAACCTGGAATGAATCGATGAAAATGGGTCAATCAAATGCTTTGCCATCAGTATGGTGAAGATTATGAACCTTCCATTATCAACTTTTCTCTCGCTGTCTTAAAACTAGTATACATTTTTACTTTATCAGATAACATTGTCAAAATATTGACTTTCCAAAAAAGAAAAAAAAAATATTTTTTATGATCATATACTAGTATTAAGCTCCGAAAATGCATATTCTTTCCGAGACGACCCATTCCAAAGTAATTTCTTTTTGATGCTTTATTATAAAACTGATAGAATTTGGCTTAATGTTTCGTAGGCATTATCAATAAAGTGTACTTCCCTGGCAATATATCTTTTGGAAATAAGTATTATTATCTTTATTAGTGTTTCTTCAATGCCTACAAAATGTAACTGAATGACTTGTGTTAAAAATATACTATACCACTTGGAACTTTGGTTCTTTCAAATTTGAAATTTAATATGAATCTTACGAGTCTTGTCAGAGTTTATAGAATTTAAGCATAAGTTAAGATAACGTTCAAGTCTTTGGTAATCGAAGTTAATTTCTTTTGGGCAACTTGGGTAGAAGTGGCTTGTTATTAAAGACGGAATGACACCGGCTACAAAAAAGACAGCAACAGTCTGGCACTAGTAGCTTAATGAAAACGTCTCAGAATCGCAATCTGTCTCAAGTTCAAACAGCGCTCACGGTTCAGTAGTTTTAATTTGTGGACACAACCTGAGTGAACTTTTGATCCTAGTTAGGAAGTTTCTTTTGGGTAGTGGTTGCCCGGGGGAATATGTATACTTGCCTAGTTATCAGCAGCCATTGCTTTGTGTATCCTGGTCTTATCTTAGGAGTAGAGCGAACTTGGATACTGATCATATAAGTTTAATGGTCGGTTTTATTATCAGCCTCTGTTCTTTAAATGGTAAAGGCAAGGCATGGTTACTATGGTAATACTATCACCACCCACTTTCATTTGCATGAATAAAAAAAGATAATTTGTGGTAGAAGCCATTAACATATGGTGAACTGGGGTTTTTTAGTGCAAATTATGCAGTTTTAGGTTTTTAAAATTGAAAAATTTCCAATTTTTACAGAAATTGAGAACAAAGTTTCCTATGAGAAATTAGGCAGACGAATAGGAATTGTAATGGCTCCATTGGTCATTGCTATTTCGACTAAGTTATTTTGAGGGATATTCTAAAACAAATGAGAAAAAAGTTATCATTGAGTAAAAATAGAAGAATAAATGTGGTTAATTGGAATGTTCTAGAGTAAAACAAAATCCAGTAAACTCATTAATTCCTCTTGAATTTTACGTTGTTTATAATTCTAAGCTGTTTATAAATTTTACCGAGTCGAGTTTTAATATTAGGATTTTGTATCTTTATAGTGGTGATGATGGAATCTATAATGTCTACATTTGGCTAAAATTGATAAACCGGCAAGATTATATATATATATATATATATATATATATATATATATATATATATATATATATATATATATATATGTGTGTGTGTGTGTGTGTATAGAGTATATATATATATATATATATATATATATATATATACACACACATATATATATATATATATATATATATATATATATATATGTGTGTGTGTGTGTATATGTATATATATGTATACAGTATATATATATGCATATATACAGTATATATGTATATATATATATATATATATATATATATATATATATATATATATATATATATATATATATATATATATATAATGTGTATGTTTGTGAGTGCGTGTGCGTTTATGGGTGTGTGTGCGCGTGTGTATGTTTGTGGGTGTGTGTAATGAGAGACAGAAAGACATATCCATAATTAGTCTTCTTTACGTCAACTCAGGGAACTGCAAGGACCAATGAGCAATTGTGAAATTCTGCTTTTAAAGAAGAAAGATGGAAATTATCCAAATCTTGCAACGAGGTCAGCGATCTCAAAGTTATTTTTTTTTTAAGTTCGACGAAGAGCTATTACCGACTAATAGTTTTTGTCAGAAATGATACAGAAAATTACCGTATTTGGCGTATTTTACCTGATTAGCAAATCAACATTGATGGAAACAGTTATATTTAGTAATATAAACATTTTCCTCCAACATGTTACATTCAAAGATATGATGTGATATGAAAAGTGACATGAAAAATGAAGAAAATTCGTCGAGATAAAATTCTGCATGATGCTCGACAGAAACTTTGAAATAGGAATTCAATTGCCGTATTGCATCGTCTAATGGCTTCAGTCATGCTGGGTGGAGCAACGTTGACGAAGGCACTTATTGTGATGGATGGAAGTGTCCTTGAGGAAGATGGATTGACTTTCAGACGCAGGCGTTCATACACTTTCCGTTCTGCTCGTTACACCTTCAGCTCTCGCTCTCAGTTCTCAACAATGAGAGCTTAAGTGTGACAGATGTTACCAGGAGAGCAAGGAAAATTAGAATTCTCTCTCTCTCTCTCTCTCTCTCTCTCTCTCTCTCTCTCTCTCTCTCTCTCTCTCTCTCTCTCTCTCTCTCAAGTTAATGGGTTATGTAAAGATCCCAATGATAGCAGCAAATGTATAAACCCGAAAGCAAGGTTCATTTGAGTTGAGGATATGTTTTACAAATAGAAGAATAATTCTCATTTGAATATTGACATTTTATGACGAGAATGTTTGTAAATATTATCTCCATTTCAAAATCAGTTAGGTTGCTCTCTTTCTGTGCTAAGATTTGATTGAATCTCTGTTGTCCTATTCGGTAGAAGTAAAAAAAAGTAAATAGTAAAGTCTCATTTAGGAAACACCATACCGTGAATCTTTCTTTAGTCTTAGAGTGTACTATTAAATGGTCACCAATAAATGTTTCTTTGGTCAAGATTTCATATGTATATATGTATATGTGTGTGTATGTATATATGTGTATATATTATAAATATTTATCTATTTATTTATTTATATATATATTTATATTTATATAATTTATATGTGTATATGTATATATGTGTATTTGTATGTATATGTATATATGTGTATTTGTATGTATATGTATATATATATTATATATATTTATTTATATATATATATATATATATATATATATATATATATATATATATATATTTATATATGTATATATTTTATATCTATATCTATATCTATATATATATATATATATATTTATATATAATATATATATATATATATATATATATATATATATATATATATATATATATATATATATATATATATATATATATGTATATATTATATATATATATATGTGTGTGTGTGTATAAATTGTGTATATAGTACCATATAGTATGTTATCTAGAGATAGAGAAAAAGAGATACTTTTATTTAATTTTGTTTACTAGGAATAAAAACCATGTATATAAAAAAGGTCTTTTCTGATATCCACTTTGAGGAAACTCAGGGTAAATATCTTTGAAAATCCTTTTCATGTCCGATGTGTCATCCCGTGCTAAATTGCCTCAGGGAAGGATGTTGAGTGGGATGAACTCGAAATATATCTCCCAACCTTTTCCGAGATACTCTAGAAATTCTATACTGTCTTTTCTTTTTTCTGTCATACGAAAGATATTTTAACAAGGATTAAATATTTTGCTACAATATTAAGTATCTGCAATTACTAAATGTCAATATACTTACAGCATATATTATTTCATCACAAATGTTTTATGCTTTCTGGTTTTAATGCTTGTCGTTATTAATGATCAGTATTTGTTAAAATTTTAGTCTCTCTCTCTCTCTCTCTCTCTCTCTCTCTCTCTCTCTCTCTCTCTCTCTCTCTCTCTCTCTCAGCTAACAATACATACAGCTATCCCGTGTAAGTTATAATTGAAATGTCAATGTAATGCCGTGTTTAATTTTGTTTTTGTTTTTTCCAACTTCCATCCTTTATAAACCTTACTCGAATCGCAGCACATTTGAAAATCACACGAAATTTAAAGGGGAAAACAAAATAATAATAGTATGAGGTCGGCTGAACTTACAATTCATAGTTAGTATTTCAACATAACCCTTCACTACTTTTGAATAAAATTATTTCTAACTCCGGGAAAAAGAATTTACCAAACAAATAAAGGAAATTTAGTTTCAGAGGATTAAACTTTGTTATTTGCAAAACGTTTCATCAACATTTGATCGAGGTTTTCCATTTTCCATTGCAAAAATTAATGATATTTTGACAGTTTGTTTCTCTACCTCAATTTTGAATAATTGAATTACAGCTTTTGGGCAGCCAATGGTTGTTTCTACAAAGTAAAGGTTGTTTTTTAATTAAATCGAAATACCTTTCCGGTTTTTGGGGGTTAAAACCTTTTTGAAGAGTAATGGGTCCATTTCCATGCTTATAATCACACGACCCAGCATACTACTATTTTATCAATATCAAGTATTCTTTTCATACAGGAGGTGACCAAACAATAGTCACTACCACTATCTATGATCTGCCTGCTGAATCATAGGTGAGCTTCCTAGATATCCAGTCTATTCATTAATAAGTTCACTCCATTTATCCTTATTGAATAAGTTTTCATCATCCTTACACTAAGCACTTACAAACTTCTATTCCTTCCACGTGGGTGAATCATCTTAAACAACCGATTCAACAATTTTACAACGACGGTTACTCCAAGATACCTATGCAGGTCAGCGACCTCCATTCGTAAAGTATTAGATTTAGATTTTCCCTACTTACTAAACGAGAGCAAAATACTGTTCCGTTCGAAAGAGTGTAGTTAAAGTAAAGGTAAAGAAAGGAAATACCAGGGTGTGTAAAAATATTAGGGAGAAAACTTTGGATGTGTGGGAAATATTGATGCTGAAAATAAGTGAAAGAGAAGACTTTGAAACTGTTGAGGATAATTGTTTTATACGACTTGGTAGATTGGAGAAGAGGGAATGTCAAGTTGGAAAATAGATCAGGATGTTTTAGTGTGGTTTAGTCCTGCAGGCTAAATATAAACCAAAAAACGCGGCTGTTGCATCATTCAGCGCTGCCTTTATTCTGCTTTCTACATTTAACAAATCTTCGAAATAATAACTTTTACCCAAGATTGAGGTTACAAAAGGCAGCAAATATATATTTGTTTTTATTCCAGATCCAATTAGTCAGTAACCTCAATTTCTTACTTTTCCTTAAAGTCCTTTATCCCATTTTTCCATTATTTTATCATGCGCCTTTTTTTTCTCTAAAATTTTGGACCAATTTGCTCACCCTCTTATATTTAAGTGCACGATCTTCACTCTTGTATTCCAAAAACCACCTCATATAATCTTTTTTATACCTTTATTAAACCAATTGCCTCATCCACACCTTTCTCATTCTTTTACTGAGCCTTTCCACCCTTCTGAAACTACGAACGATCCCTGCCGAGTCGTATGTCCCCATTCCGGAATTTTACCCGCTCCTAATCTTCTATCTTTAACTCTGGAGTCTAGAGCATTTTTCAATCTTTTTCTAAACATGGACTCCTTACCCTCCTATCAAACTCGCTTGACCCAATTACCCGTAAAGTTAGATTTTCATCCCTTCCCCAATTTGAACTTATTATCTTTCGGAACTTTCATATCAACCAAAACATTTTCAGATTTGCATGCAATCAATTTAACAAACTGTTTTCCTCAATTTTTCTCTATTTCTTTTATGTTCCTCTTTGGAACCAATTATATTCAACAAAAATCTCCTTACCAAATATTTATCACAATACTCTTTTCATTCTCAACTAAAGTGACATCTACCAAGACCAATATCTCTCTCTCTCTCTCTCTCTCTCTCTCTCTCTCTCTCTCTCTCTCTCTCTCTCTCTCTCTCTCTCTCTTTAGGATAACAGCCGTTCATGTTCTTGAATCCATGAAAAGACAAGATTCCTAATCCAACCCTTTTTTCCACTCTCATTCCTATCAGTTTCTGGACCACTCTCAGTTCTCATTACTATTAGATTTTTTTGTGATATATGAATTTGTCTTTTTTCCCAAGAATGACATCCTAGCTTTTTGTGCTTCCTTTTGGGATACCTGTACAGTGCTTGGATGTCAGAGCAAGAATAACGCGTTTTCCGTACCCCACTTGACTAGTTAGCAGCTTCTATGGCGATCGATAATGTCATCTTTTATTACAATATTAGGAACAAAAATTAACTCATACGTTGACTAGAGTTAATAACGGGTCTATTGGTTATATGAAAAAGATACTAACGGGCATAGGGCGTATCTTTCATTTAAGTTTATATACGTTCCCTCTTTTGGGAATGACCAAATTAATATAATGTTCATCAATTTTATTATATTATTGCAGATCCAGAGACAGTTTTCCATATTGCGTTTAAATGTGATAATTCTGCTTCTCTACTGTAATCAGAAAAATCTGGAGATGTTGAAGACGATGCATCATTATTGGAATTTTCTTTCTCTCATATTAGGTTTGAATTCTCCTTCAGGCTTATTAGGTGAAAAATGGTGAGACTTTTTTTTTATTTTCCAGATCAACTCCTTAATTAATAAACAATTCTAATTGCATCAAAAACACTACCTAATATTAAAAAAAAAAAAAAAAAAACTTGACTCAGAGTGAAAGATCCAGTCGTAATCTTAAATAATTATTTTTCCGTTCCCATCTCTGTGCAATTAGAACTATTTCTTGGTGTTTTAACTCTTGTTATTTTCTGTTCAAAGCTCTTTGTACAAAATGCAGCTTCAAAGATTCTAATACCAACATTCCCACATCCAGATGACGTCTTTTCGTTGCCGTGGAAGTGAATCTTTCGATGCTCGTTATCGAAATTCTATAAAATAACTAAGGTAATTTTGCAGAGAGGCTTTGCGTGGCTTTGAAAAACCACTGGAATAGTGTTTGTTTCTTGTAGTGCATCTCTCTCTCTCTCTCTCTCTCTCTCTCTCTCTCTCTCTCTCTCTCTCTCTCTCTCTCTCTCTCTCTCTCTCTCTCTCTCTCTCTCTCTCTCTCTATATATATATATATATATATATATATATATATATATATATATATATATATGTATGTATATATAGATATATATATATATATATATATATATATATATATATATATATATATATATATACACACACACGCACACACACATATATATATATATATATATATATATATATATATATATATATATATATATATATATATATATATATATATATCAATCAGCTAAGCTATAACTGTAGTTGGAAAAGTAGGATGCTACAAGACCTAAGGCTCCAACAGGGAAAAATATCCCAGTGAAAAAAGGAAATAAAGGAATTAAAGGAATAAATAAACTAAAAGAGATGTAATGAGTAGGAAAATGAAATATCTTATTATCAGATCAACGTTGAAATAGATTTGTCATATAGAAACATAAAATACATTCGCTGAAAGTTTAAAGTTCTGAAGTACCTTTGATTCAACTGCCAGATTGGGAAGATCATTCCACAATCTGGTCGCAGCTGAATAGAACTATTGGAGTACTACGTAGTGTTGAGCCTTATATGGTGGAGAAGGCATGACTGTTAGAATTAACTGCATACCTATACTGAATTTTTTTAATGAGGCGCATTTGCACCGACTCGCAGCGGTGCCCTTTTAGCTTGGAGACGTTTCCTGCTCTCTGATTGGTTAGAATTATCTTGTCCAACCGATCAACGATTAGGAAACTTTGCCGAGCAAAATGGGCACCCCTGCGAGTCGGTGCAAATCTGCCTCGCTAAAAAGAATTGACTATAGTACTACGTACTGGGTGATACAGTCTGAGAAGAGTTTAGTGCTAAGGATGATCGAAATTGTGAGAAGTCTTATGCAACAGACATACCGAACTAAATGAATTACGGTGTCAGAGATTAATATCAACATCAGGAATAAGAGGTTTAATTGACCGTAAATTTTTGTCGAAGTTAAGATGAGTGTCAGCAGCTGAAGACTAAACAGGAGAACAATACTCGAAACAAGGTAAAATTAGAGAATTAAAACATTTCAGGATAGATTGATCACCGAAAATCTGAACACTTTTTCAATAAAATATCGAAGGTGTTTATCAAAATTAATTTGCAATTGAGAATCATTCCTAAAATTTACAAACTTTTGTATATAGTTAAAGAAACATTATCAATGCCGAGATCCGGATGTTGAGGAGGCACTGTCCTCGACCTACTTACAGTTATATTTTGATTGGGACAAATAATTCTTATCAAGTCTTTTGAATTTCTAATACTTGGCCTTAATACACACATACACACTTGATTTAATCCCCGTAGTGAACTTTAAAATTACCAACAAGTACAAAGATTTTTTTTCATCGCATTCCTGTATCTTAGCGATGGTGGCAATAAACAATCAGAAATAGTTTTTTTTTATATCAGGATGGTAGCAGATTAGAAACAAACAAACAAATAAATGGAATACACTAATAAATGTTGTTGTACCTGCCGCAGACCTCTATGATTTGAATCTCGTTACACCATTATCCATAACAGCACTTGTAATACTGGCACCCTTCTTGACCTAACAGTAGCATCCTATTTAAAAACTATTAATTTATTGAAGCCTGGAATAAGGAGCCATGATTATGAACATAATGGAATATTATACTGACTGGGGGCAACGGTTAGATCACTAAGCTTGCTGTGCAGTCCACAAATATTACAAAACTTCAGACGACACTGGTCCTGAATTGGGTTCAGTATCTCCAGACATTAAAAGAAAAAAAAAAAAAAAGCTGAAACATTCTTGGAAGCAAACTTAACAATTATAAGAAGTGGAACAAATGAGCTTAACCATAGAAATATATATAATGACAATTAATTCACAAGATGAAAAATGTTTGATGAAAACTAGTCAACATGGCAGAGACAAGACATCATGCAAAGCAAAGTACCCTCCATGCCCTTCTATTGAAGTAAAGACAATAATGATGATGGGTTTGTAACTGGAGTTCATTGTAAAGAAAATAACGAAAAGGTAACTTCTTGATTGACCTTTATGTATCCTTGACCTTTCATATCATGTTGCTAGATGTTTGAGCAAAGGAAAATATGTAAGACATTATGTCAATCTGTTCGGGATATGTATGGACAAAGGGACCTACTTCGACCCATTTCTTAAAGGATACCATAACTTTTTAATAGTAATATTTCAACGGGTGGCTGGTATCTTGTACAACCTACTGTATATCATTTTTATTCCATTGGAAAGGTTGTTTGAAAATAAGTTATCGTTTTCATTTACTTTTGTAAGTACTATTCTTGTCCTCTCATACGTATTTCTTGTAACGATAAACTGAATTTTTTTTCTAGCTTCTCTTTCAATTATACACCATTTTTGTCTTTGTGACCTATTGATTCATTTATAAAAGCTTTAGTAGCGAGTGTGCAGGGAAGATATGTTGCAATATTGGACAGTAGTTTGGTCAAAGGGTTTTTCACACCACGGGATAAAGAAACCCAACAGGCAAATCTTTCTTTTGTGGTGTGATGCAAGTTGTACATGTAATCAAATCTTTTTCTTTATTTTCGGTGCATGGGAAAAAGATGTAACCCGGTTTTCTTCATTCTTTCTTTTATCTTGTGACACTGGATTAGAAAAAAAAGGGAATGAGTCAATACTTGTTAAACCCAATTTTATTAGAGAAACTGAACGAAAAAGTCTTGCTCCGTAACTTGTTTTATAATCATTATTTCGTAAGATCATACTTTTTATCAACGGTCTGAATAATGTATTCACGTGCAAATACTATGTATGATTATGACATTAAATCGAAAACAAGAAGGGAAATTTATATAGTGTAAGTTGCAATATGTGCGGATTATAGTTTTTACAAGTATATCTTTGCCGTCGTAAATTACTAAATTTTGAACAATTTTACCTGTGCACTGACCTACATTGCCATTTTCCTTTTATTTTTATTTTTCTCTCTCTCTTTTATTTTTTTACGCTTGATGCCTGCTGGGCTTAGGAAGAAATAATTTTCCCATATTTTTTGTCATTGCTTTGCGAAATGAACTTTCGATATGTAACCAATTGCTTCATAATTTTTTTTTAATGATATTCCTTCAAGGCTCGGTATTACCAAGAGTTAAGATGCTCTTCCCTTTAGAATAACATTATTGAGAAATACTTCATATCGGCATATCAGGAAAAAACGTCTTGTTCCAATTACAGTTGATAGATGTTAAGAGTAGTTTTCAATAGTAATTTTATTGATATTTCGTCTTCAGATGACCTATTTTGGATTCATAGGAACGATTAATGTTATTGGAATAATTAAAACGTTGGGAAACGTCATGTACAAAAAAATATCAACATAACCTTAAATTAAGACATAAAAGAATGTTAGAAA
>NC_090765.1:45928724-45930362 GCF_036898095.1 Palaemon carinicauda | reverse complement strand
CCAGCAGGCATCAAGCGTAAAAAAAAAAAGAGAGAGAGAAATAAAAAATAAAAGGAGAATGACAATGTAGGTCAGTGCAGATATAAAATTATTCAAAATTTAGTAATTTACGACGGCAAAGATAAGCTTGTAAAAACTATAATCCGCACATGTTGCAACTTACACTATATCAATTTCCCTTCTTGTTTTCGATTTAATGTCATGATCACATATACTGTAGTATTTGCACGTGACTACATTATTCAGACCGTTGGTAAAAAGCATGATCTTTCGAAATAATGATTATAAAACAAGTTTCGGAACAAGACTTTTTCGTTCAGTTTCTCTACTAAAATTGGGTACAACAAGTATTGACTCATTCTTTTTTTTTTTTAATCCAATTTCACAAGATAAAAGAAAGAATGAAGAAAACCCGGTTACATCTTTTTCACCATGCACCAAAAATACAGAAAAAGATTTGATTACGTGTACAACTTGCATCGCACAACAAAAGAAAGATTTGCATGTTGGATTTTTTTTTTCATCCCGTGGTGTGAAAAACTCTTTGACCCAACTACTGTCCAATATTGCAACATATCCTCCCTGCACAGTCGCTACTCAAGCTTTTATAAATGCATCAATAGGTCACAAAGACAAAAATAGTGTATAATTGAAAGGGAAGCTAGAAAAAAATTCTGTGTATCGTGACAAGAAATACGTATGAGAGGACAAGACTAGTGATCACAAAATATAAAAGTGAATAAAAACAATAAATTATTTTCAAACAGACTTTCCAAAGAATAAAAATTACATACAGTAGGTTGTACAAGGTACCAGCCACCCATTGAAATATTACCATTAGAAAGTTATGGTATCTTTTAAGGTATGGCTTGAACTAGACCCCATTTGTCCACACATTTCCAGAATCGATTGACATATCTCTTACATATTTTCCTTTGCTCAAACATCAAGCAACATGATATGAAAGCTCAAGGATACATAAAGGGCAATCAAGAAGTTCCCTTTTCTTTATTTTCTTTACAATGAACTCCAGCTTCAAACCCATCATCATTACTGTCTTTCCTTCAATAAAAGTGATTGGCATGGAGGGTACTTTGCTTTGCATGATGTCTTGTGTCTGCCATGTTGACTAGTTTTTATCAAACATTTTTCATCTTGTGAATTAATTGTCATTATATATATTTTTAAGGTTAAGCTCGTTTGTTCCACTTACTATAACTGTTAAGTTTGCTTCTAAGTATGATGCAGCTTTTTTTTGTATTCTTTTAACATTTGGAGATACTGAGCACAATTCAGGACCAGTGTCGTCTAAAGTTTTGTAATATTTGTGGACTGCATAGCAAGCTTAGTGATCTGGCAGTTGTATCGAAGTCTTTATGATATTTCATTACGTTCACAACGGCAGCTCCTCATTCCAGGCTTCATGAAATTAACAATTTTTAAATAGGAAGCTACTGTTAGGTCTTGATGTAAAAGAAACTACTTCTGATTGTTTATTACCACCATCGCTATGATGCAAGAATGCAATAAAAAACTGTTTGTGCTTGTTGGCAATTTCAAATTTCACTACGGGGATTAAATCGAGTGTTTCTAATGGTGATTACTATGACTTGAAAGCTTTTGTCGGCGTCAATGACC
>NC_090765.1:45863724-45923724 GCF_036898095.1 Palaemon carinicauda | reverse complement strand
ACATCGTCCCTGACTGGTGAACGCCAGACTGGGGTTCGAGCCCCACTCAAACTCGTTATTTTCTTTGGTCGCTACAACCTCACCATCCTTGTGAACTATGGAGGGGGGGGGTTTGGGGGACCCTATAAATCTATCTGCTGAGTCACCACCAGCCATTGCCTGGCCTTCCTTGATCCAAGCTTGGGTGGATAGGGGGCTTGAGCGCTGGTCGTACTTAAATATGGTCAGTCTCTAGGGCATTGTCATGCTTGCTAGGGCAATTTCACTATCTCTTGCCTCTGCTATTCATGAGTGGTCTTTAAAGCCTCTAAACGGAAATATCCAGTATGAACTGACAGCCATAGACAGATGATAAATATTTTGAAGATTTTCTGAGAAAGGAAGATGAAAGATAGGCACTAGGCTCAATTGGATGAGAAAGTGGTAGGAGTTTATAAGATTTTTCCGTTATATCAGGGTAAAAGTGAAAGGGGTGAATCATTAGGAGAATAACATTACTTATGAAAATATTTCTACTGAAACCAACAGATAACAAAAGCACTTGACGGGGTAGACTAGCTTCATCTCCTAGAAGCTGGAGGGTGTCTGGGTTAAGTGTTTACCATGAACAAGTTATGTGAGAATTTAGGAAGACTTGGAAAGGAATCGCGAGTTATATTTAAACTTCAAAAAAGTTTATGATTGATTCTATGGGGGGGCGGGTGGAATTTGAAATTTTGAAGAGTGGTAAGAAAGATATTTGGTTTGAAGCTATCAAAAGTTTTTATGAAAGCTAACCAGGAGTTAGAATATGATGATGGGAAAATCGCTTCATTGGCATAAATGCATTTCTGAGACAAATGTGTGTGATGACGCCCATTGATGTTTATTATATTAATAAATTAAACAAAGAATGGCAAGTGCTAAATTGTGGTTTAAAATAAAAGGAATCGTGAATGGAGCAGCGAATGCCTGATGTTTACTGTTAATATACTTCTGATGATGGATAGTTAAAAAAAAGTTCCAGAAACTAGTGAAAATGTATGTAAGAACTTGCAGAAAGAGAAAGTGGACAGTATAATAAGCAAGAGTAACTTATAAGTGTATAAGAAAACCAGGAAGATAAATGAATGCTAGAATAGATGGTGGAAGAACAGAAGAATTGATTAGTATAAGGAGTTAAAAGATAATATAATGCATGATAATGAAATGAGATTAACAGGAGGGGTGAAGTAGGTGAGGTAGAGATTCGGGGTATCTAAGGAAGACAGGCGATGGATGTATGAAGGTGATAAGCCAACTTTCTTTTACGCAAATAAAATGGGGATTTTCAATGCAGATTAAAAAGAAATTGAAATAGTTCTCATATACCAATTAACTAATATATGCAGTGCACGATAATTGGTGGTTCAAAATATTTCGAGTTGGTTCAATCATTCGGAAAGAATGGATGACCAGAATAATTTGTGTGTGATGGAGAAAGGATAAAAGGAAGGTCTATACATTTCTGATCGTAATCTGGAAGCTTATTGGTTAAGATTGGCCTCATCATACAGAAGGCATATGGTGCAAAATAGTTTTGTATAACAGAGTATAATAGAGGGGAGTGAAGTTATTTTATAAGTCTTATGTTTAAACGCTTAAAATAATCAAAGTTGCTCAACCCAGATTCACAGTGTAAAGTATGAATGTGGCAGTGACCATTGTTTTTCTTTTTTTTTCTCTCTCTTTTTTGTGTGTGGCCAGCTGCTGTTTCCGGAACAGAAAATTCAATCGCCAAAGTACTATATTACACACAAATACAAAACAAATATGATAATACTCACATATTTATTAGTGAGTAGCAATAAGTTCAATTACATGTCTACTAAAATGACGGAAGAAAACTTACTCCGTTACTTGAATATAAGAAACAATAACCTTGCAAACAAAGAGGGAAAATCAATGGTGTTCCATAGCGTCTTCATAAAGAGATTAAACTAATTCAGAGAGACAGACTGAGGATATAGATAAACAGAGTTCTCTACCATCACTATAAGGAATACATCTTTTTCAAGCGAATGATCTTGTTCCAGAAAGCAATATTTTTTCACCTGAATGGTATTGTGTCAATGGATCTGTAGTCGAACTATCACTTCACAGATCGATATATCGTCAATTCAATTACATTAACAATACCATTGAGGTAGTTTGCAAAATTGTGGAAACACATGTTTCTTTATTTTTTCTTAAGATCATATGGATGAGTTGTTATATTATCATTTTCATTTCTACCAAAACTACAACCCTAGATGGAAAACAAGGGTTCCAACAGGGAAAAATAGCCCAGTAAAGAAAGGAAGTACAGAAATAAATAAACTATATGAAATGTAACGAACAACAAAAATAAAATATTTTAAGAACAGTAAAAACATTAAAACAAATCTTTCATAGAAAACTATAAAAAGAGACATATGTCAGCCGGATCAACAAAACATTTGCTGCAAGTTTGAACTTTTGGAAGTTGTACCGATTCAACTACCCAATTAGGAAGATCTTTCCCCAACTTGGTCACAGATGAAATAAAACTTCTAGAATACTATCTAGTATTGAGCCTTATAATGGAGAGGGCAAGACTATTAGAATTAACTGCATACCTACTATCACGAACAAGATGGCACTGTCCGGGAAGATCTGTATGTAAAGGATGGTCAGAATCATGAAAAGTTTTCAGCAACATTACATCTATTTTTCTCTCGTCTAAACTGACACGTTATCGTTAACCTTTGTTAAGAAAGTTGTGTTTTCATTTTACACTTCAATAATGCCTAAATATCACGATTACCCGGTAAATTCTGTTTCGGAAAGTCGAACAGGTCAAAAAAAAAAAAAAAAAAAAAAAAAAAAAAAAAAAAAAAAAAAAAGGGTCGAAATCATGAATACACTATTTTATAGTGTACTGTCATCAACTGATATCAAAGAATTAATAATGAGAAATTAATAACCCATACTAAAAATATCAATGTGGTTCTCGGGTGAGATTGTAATGGCATGAATTGGAGCAAGCACTATTGTTAAATATTTGGGACAAGTGAAATAAAAATTATCTGCTTGAATTTTATCTCATTTGGAAATAACAGGAACACCAGTTTCCGAGACTGTAAAAGAAAGATATCCTCAAGAAAATCACCAGGTGCACATAAAGTGCGAACTAGATTTCAACCTCATCATCATCTCCTCCTACGCCCAATGACGCAAAGGGCCTCAGAGATCGCCAGTCGTCTCTATTTCGACCTTTTAAATCAATATGTCTCCAATCATCATCTCCTACATCACGCTTCATAGTCCTCCATCAAAATAATAAAAAAAAAGAGAAAACAAACATACTTCTACATGTAAAAAAAAAGAAACAGAATAATTATAGTTTGGCAATGGTGGAAACTTGTGAAACTCAAGGGACTGAGAAAAAGTAAGGGGAAAGTATGGGGAAACTTTAAGACTGTTAGGAGGTTTCATTAATCTGATAACTTAATTTTGTCCTTCAGGATATCTGGTTAGCGAAACATAATGGCGAATGGTGGAGAGGAAACTAAGCAATATATAAAAAAGGAATATAGATGGAAAGATATAGAATTGCAACACACACACACACACAAAAGAAACAAATCACTAAAGGATGAATAAACCCGTAAAAAGGATAATATGGAATTGGAAAGATAACCTGATGCAGCCAGAGACAGTAGGCAAGATGTTTGATGTACGACAATACAATAATAATGGAAAAATAATAAAAATACGTTTATGTTCCTTAAATAACAATAACTCTTCCAACCTTATTTGGCAACAAGGGAGAAACCGCACCAAGATAGGGGGAAGAGAGGATTGAAGCGTTTATTGTAAGTTACATTATCCAGCAATTCAACACTTATTATGATGCAATTACGAAAGAAGCATTGATATATCTGTATTAATAAATGGCATATGCACACGATATTTAGAAATACATATGGCTGGTAGACAACGTAAATGATTGCTTTAAACTTGAGCATGACAGACTACTAAAGCGGGGTTTACACGGGCGAGCCGCTCGTCGAGCCTGGCTCGACAACCCTGTGTTTGAATTGATGTTCGAGCGTGTAAACGGGCTATTTGGTTGTCGAGCGCGCTCGTCGAGCGGCTCGATGAAAGTCAGGCTCATCTTGACTTTTGTGGGCGGAGCTACATGGTTTGACGAGCGGTGTGAACGTGTGAAGGGGTGTCGAGCATCGAACCTCAGTTGTTATTCAAACCTGCTAGAGGAAACATCATCAAAGAAATGCATAATTGCTGCCATTAATGAAAGTAAGAATGAGAAGGAAGTCGTACTTGATTTCATACATGCATATCGAGCTCATCCAGCTTTAAGGAAAGTTAAATCAAAAGACTATTCCAATAAAGTACCCAGAAACAAAGGAATAGCGGACACTCAGTCTTTCATGTGGAGTTATGGCCTTCCTCATAGTAATGAAAGGGCTGACACGATTCGGTAGATCAATGTACGTGTCTTTATCCATACGCAAATAATTGCGCCAGTCATCAGGCTCTAATTTTAAAGTAACAAGCAAGTTGGTATATGAAAATTTCTCTCTTTTGATTTCTTTTCCTTCTTAGTGCCACTGCTAAAGCAATGGCTATCAAATCGTCCTGGTCGAGAGACATGTTGACGATGTTTTAGCACGAGGCACACTGAGGCTCGATGTACTGTCTGAAAGCTCTTCGAGCCGTTCTACAAGTAGGTTCGACAACCGGGCTCGACGAGCTGCTCGGCCGTGTAAACCCCGCTTAACATAGTCGCTGGAAATTTTGGAACGAACTTCGATGGAAGCAAGACCAAAGTGGGGAGAATTAAAAAAAACTAAATAGATCAACGATAATTGCACAAGAGATTAAAATGAAATTACGAAAGACGTATTTTCCTTCAGGGAATATAATTCAAACCAGCGAACAGGAACGTAGCTCACTGAACTAGAGTCTTTATAAAACAAATGCGGATCCTGAGAAGGCTAATTAAGACCGATTGATGCGAGTGGTGAAAAGGTATTTAGAATGGTAAGAACAATAGAAAAGACTGAACAACTAGAAAGGGAATATCTGGAGGGGAAAGAGATTGCTGCGGTGGTTATAAAGGGGATCGTAAGGAGGACAGGAAATCAGTTGTGATGATCAAAAATCAAGTAGGAACTGAACAGGATAGCGTTAGTTGGAGTATGAACAAAATACCTAAGGAAGTATATTGACACAAAAGCACTTCACTAGGTTATGAGAGAGAGAGAGAGAGAGAGAGAGAGAGAGAGAGAGAGAGAGAGAGAGAGAGAGACAGAGAGCGCTTTCATCCTCGAGTACCAGTTTTCTTTATCTTAAATGATCAAAGTTTGAAAGTTGAGTTACTTTTAATAACCTAAGACTTTGGAATGTCCCTAACTTAGCTATACATGGACTTTAACTAAATCAAAACAGTTAACAAAAATTATTTAAGGGTTATTGTTCAATCTTGCTCTCCCGAAAAAGCGTGAAACAAAAATCGGATGCATCTTTTTGCTATACAACTTAGATAACGCATCCATAAAGAGGAAAAAAAAAAAAAAAAACAATATTCCAATGAAGAGCCGGAAGTAACCCCATTTTAGGAATCCCTCATAATTACTGCTACCACTCGATTCCTGGTCCTCAAAAATACATCGCTGAAAGAGTAAAAGCTTCTTAATATATGTTTGGGAATTGTTGAAAATGCTTACTTTTCTGCTACAGTAACATAATTACAGTAAAAAATACGAGTATATATATATATATATATATATATATATATATATATATATATATATATATATATATATATATATATATATATCAAGAAAGTCAGCCACTTTCTGCACTAAACTGAGAATGAACTGTGGTAAATCATTAAAAAATACCCATGTTTAAAAGTGAAAACAAAACATACATACATACAAGTAGTACTATTTTGGGCACACACGATCACCCCCCAGAAAGGGGTGGCCACACACGATCACCCGGAAATGAGGGTATGGCCGTAGACGATCACCCAAGGTCACAGAGGCTTACTGTTGACGGAAGTGTAGTATTTTTAAAGAGTTTTGTTTACAAACATTGCTTTGAAGGACGTTCGTGACCCTCACCCGGAAAAGATGGTATGGCCGTACACACTCACCCAAGGTCACAGAGGCTTACTGTTGACGGAAGTATAGTATTTTTAAAGAGTTTTGTTTACAAACATTGCTTTGAAGGACGTTCGTTTCGACAGTAGGTCGGTGTTGATGGAAGTGGAGTATTATTTTTGTTTACAAACATAGAGTTGAAGGTCGTAGGGTTCGTAATGGCGTACGTACGGGAACTATTAAAGGGAAATTGTTTACGGAAGTAGAGTATTATTTTAAGTTTTTTGTTTACAAACATTGAGTTGAAGACCGTACGGTAGTGTGTCACTATTAAAGGGAATTTGTTTACAAAACATTGAGGACGTAACCATTTGTTATTATCAACCAAGTCTTCGTAATGACGTACGTACGTGTTTATACATGTCCAGGAACTGTGGCACTGTTTAGAAAACCTTGAGAACGTAATCATAGTGGGCTACTATTAAAGGGAATTTGTTTACAAATATTGAGGGTGAAATCGTAGTATAGTGGTATTAAAGATAGTGTGACACTATTTAAGGGTTTTTGTTTACAAAACATTGTTGGTGTTTAAAAAAAAAACAGGTTTACGGTGTTTTTAAAAAAACGTGTTTAACTATTGTCATTAACGTAGTGAGAGCGCGTCTACAGTAATACTGAGTCATCTTACCACCCATTACGTTGTCCCACCTGGGCTATTTGTAATGATTAATTATTTGTAATGATAAGGGTAAAACATGCCCAGACAGTCTCTACAGCCGAGTCAAAGGGCTAACCCGCGGCCCCCGTTCGCTACCTGTTGATAGGCCTAAGTACCAGTCCCAAGCCTTACCGGACGCCGTGGACAGTAATCGCTACACCGACCCAAGAGCTATTTGTATTGATTAATTATTTGGAATGATAGGGTAAAACACTCACAGTGTCCACACCCGAGTCAAAGGCCTAACCCGTGATAGGGCTAAAGCACCTGTCCCAACTTGCCCCAGACGTGTAATCTTAAACTTTAGGCAAAGCTCTCTCTCTCTCTCTCTCTCTCTCTCTCTCTCTCTCTCTCTCTCTCTCTCATCTTTAAGTCCATTTGTTTTAAGGCCTTTCGCTTACATTAACATATATGGGTAATAATCACTTACATTGACAGATATGGGGAATAAAAACGTATTACAACTCAAGTTTCTTTTATTATACGAAGCATACATGCAAAATAACATTTCGTGAATAAAGACACGGCATTTAGTGGGGGAAAAAAATCTGACCCTAAAAACCTTCATTTGAAACCCTAACATTTGCACGCTTAAAAGCGGTAGGAAAACTTTTATTGATTACGTTCCCTTAGCACTTGCCAAATCTTCATTGAAAATTCAGGTTTTGTATATTTCCAGATGTACATACACGGTCTTGAATTTAAATGGAGAAGGTAGTATAATAACACTGTTACGTCATTTTCCTTTAAGTCAGTGGTGGATAAATGCTCCCTGATTTTTCCTAAGGGCGGCGCAAACTCCATTTAGACTGACGCTATGCATAAAATATAGGTAGAAGAATGCGCACAAAGCCAAATTGTAATTTTGCACTCGCATATTATTTATGAAACACTTCATGGAAGAATACCTTCGTAGAAAATCAGTAAAGTATACCGAATGATCTTTTGGCTGCATCCCCAATGGGTCAAAAAATATAATGTTTTCTACCGGACTTTTCTGTATTATAAATACAACCCAGTGCTCAATTTCGCGATACTGATGTGATGGCAGAGTATTCACAATAAGTAAGATGAGTTTTGTCCTTATCAAGGGAATCTTGAAGTCGACCAACGAGACCCTTCTCCCCCCTGACCACATTCCTTCAATTTAACCCTATGGAAAAGTACCCATCTCTGTCCATTTTTTTTTTTTTTTTTTTATAAGGAGCGAAATATACACCATGATTTTTTGTTGCTTATATTGATAATAACAACAACTAGAGCATCAGTAACAATATTAAGATTTACGGTATAAATGATAACAATAACAATATATTTCATTTTATTCGATTGTAGTGCACGGTTTACTTTATTGATGAGAGAAAAAACAATTAAAAATATACATTTACTTTATCCTTTTAAGAAATTGAAGAGTTTAATCTCTATTCCTCGGCAATACAGCTAATCATATTATTTATAATGTTCCGTTGCCGTATAATTTTACGAACTTTCGAATATGAAATGAAAGATGTGTGGATGTTTTATGCTATCCCTACCACTTAAGAGGATTGTTAAGGGATATATGAAAATTAGTTCCACATATGTCAACTCTACCAACTAATATCCTTCACAAACATACACAAGAGCGCGCGCACGCACACACACACACACACACACACACACACACACACACACACTTATCTATTCCTTACTTGTTACAAAATCCAGTATTGCAATCGTGTATGTTATTCCCAAATCAGAGTTTAAGCGAAGAGGAAGTGTCTCCAAAATTAGAGTGGATCTGACTTCTTTTTAAATGAATGAAAATCGTTTAATCAAAGAGGAATTATTTGGTAATCTCAGTCTTGTCTGGGGTATGAGGAGAGAGTCGAATATGGAAAGAATTGGTCATTCTTTTCTATGCCTCTACTCGTCTCCCCTTACTGAATTGGGGCAAGTTGTTGGGTTCTCCGAAAAACTGTTTATGACTAGGATACTTCAGTTCGGTATTATGCCTAATTCAAATGGAATGGTAGATTGTCTCTTCAAAGAAGAAACCCGATATTACTTTTTGAAGATTCAAGTAAGCAATGTGTGAAAAAAAAATGGATCATCAAACAGCCCGCTATGCTAGATTAGATAGAAATTTAGCGGCCACCCCCTCTCTATCCATCATTACACATTACTTTAGTAATGTTTCGGGATTAGCACTGGTTAAAACTGGGAGTACAGTTAATGAATGTTTAGTTTAGTCGTGATATGGCATTTTTTTTCCTCTGTCCTTTTGTATCTGCTACCTTCTTGATCTTTCCCAATATTTGAGTACAAGAGATAGTGACCGAACGAGTCACTTATGCTTGATTTGTAGATAACAAAGTGATTGTCGACTCGATAATGTGACATTATTTTTGCTTTAATACCATTCTTCATGACAGAAACTGCAGCGTCCAATCATCATCTTAGCTCGAAGTAACTACTACTCTTGATTTTTTTTTTTTAATTTCTTTACGATCTATAATGAAAGGTTACTTCCCTAGCCGTAAGACTCTAGTATTAGGGTAATGAAAATGAAGTAGTAAGATTTGGGATAAATTTCACGAGCACACTTTTTGTAACTTGTTATGATAAATCCTCAAGCACAAACATGCCACGTCTCTTTAATGGTCGGCTACTAATTTACACATATACGTGGCACTTACACCCATGGGAAACATTTGAGAAAATCTTCACTATGACTTTATATATATTTTGCTTATGCTTTTTTATGCAACATTTGACATCATATACTCTCTAATATCACATACAATGTAATACCCATAATTTTTCTAATATTGCTTGGGTAAGTAATGAATAACGTTTTGCAGTATATTGTAACCTAAGAATCAAACTATCCATCAGTGGATATATACATTGGTCCCGTTTGCGGTTCCTTCACCTTTCAAGATCTTGACCCATGTCCGTGACAAAATTACGACTCCAAGAAACTTTCTCCCTCTATTTTCATCCCCCTACCACTTTTCACCCCACCCCCCAACACACACCTAATAAGCAAACAAAGCTTTAATCACATGAGCTAAACGATTATTTTACTCAAAATAAACTGTATATTTCAAGTGAAACTATATACTAAAAATTGCATTCCATCTAAATTTAAGCTGCTTTCTTATCGTTGTCTTAGAAACTTCATTTATTTATTTATTTATTTTGCAACCATGTCCCTCTCGTACATTTCTTCCTTGAAAGGAAAACGAAGTGACAAAGAAAATTACATAAACAAGAAGCATAAAGACAATGTGTTAAAACAAGAACCCATCGACGTTGTGGAAAATTCTACAATGGTTGTCGTCTCCGTTTTCACAATGACTATAATTCAAGTAAGCTGGTTATACTTGCTACCGTTAGTAGTCCTTCACTTGCTTTACCTAATGAGGAATGGAGAGCCGAAGAGGTATAAATGCCATGAGAAGCAATGTGAAGAACTCCGGATGCTATTCAGTCTTCTATTACTCCGATTCACACTAATTTATGGAAATTGTGTGGGACCTCCCCAAGAATGAAACTATGACACAAGCAAGAGTTACGTATATTAGGCGCAGATACTCGGCAAAGAAAAGAAAAAAATACTCTGCTATCGAAAAAAAGAAGTGTGACATTATAAAATGGAAGAATTGTAAATTTTTATTTGTGTACTTTGATAACATTTTTAAATCATTATCTTTAATTGCAGAGATAGGTAACAATTCACAATAAAATAAACAGGGCAAAAAAGCTTAACATTGAAATGGATTGGTTGGGCGAAGGGTGTAATTTTGGTGTAGTGAAATTTAAAGAGAGAAAATTTGGTGGGGTGGAAATTTAGTTAAGCGGAAATTTTCTAGGGTGAATTTTCGTGGTGGATTTTTCGGAGGGTGGTGACCGTCCCGTGATACTGGTAGATGGCCGGTGCACTTTTCATCGTGAGTAAATTATTCACAGTAAAAACGTCTGTGTAAACTGAAATGTGAGATTAGTTTAATGAAACAAGCGCATTTACAGACTGCATTCCGCTATAAATCTCTCGGCATGCGTTGCATATTTTCATTGTATGCGTTACACATATTCATTGAATTCCATTTCTGAAATAATATAAGGATATCTCTTGATACTATAACATTAGTTCTATGCAACTCACCACTACTGATATCCTTCCTAAGTGTACAGTACATGAAACAAAGCGGTGACACAGAATTTTTCGCCACGTACATTATTTGTTACTCACTGCTCACAATTCAGTGCATTTAGTGACCAACCTCACACCAGAAATAAAATGACTGAGTCTCCTACCATATAGTAACAGTGAAAGCTGATCTTAATCGTAATTATGATTCTGAGTTATGCGTGCTATTATGCTTTAGTTTACCGTATAGTAGAATGAAGACTGAATTTTATGATATAAGTCCTGGCATCACTGGCCAGATAATGTTTAGGGAGACATTTGCGGTAATGAGCGAAATTCTAAGCAATGAGGGAGGGCGCGTGCGCGACCTTTGAACAATTTCATACCCGCACCTCCGCATCATCACATGATACGTACCGGTATTTTCTTTAAGGTTCGTGTTTATTTTACACCATGGAAGTTGTCAACGTGTTATACTTTCAGTTTTCGTTTTTTACTACTACAGGTATTTCATTGTATACATTTACTTATTTGTAAGTGTTATATCCTTATTGTTTGCCCGATGCGTTTATGGGGAGGCATTTCCATACTCCGATAATTTTTTTACAAGCAATTTTACAACTATAGCGTCAATTCCACTCTTTTTACTCACATTTCTCGATTCTGAAATAGTTTGGAGTGAGAAAATTCTGAAATTTCTACTCAAATACTCCCTTCAATTTATATCATGGTCTTTTTTACTCCACCTTTTTACTGAAGAGACCATTCCATTTAGAGGATATTGACTAAGTTTCAGATTTTACATTCACGCTGAAGTATCAATGGCACATTTCTATTCTTTTTAATAAGCTCGGAAACCCACTTTCATATGGCATACAGCTTTAAAAATGGTGGCCAATGAAAACTTAGTTTTGATACTACAGAAACATGCATAGTTTGTCTGCTTACAACAATACTGAAGGAAGCATGTGAAAGGGTTAGTCAGCACGAAGGAATGATTAGATATGAATGAAAAAATCTTCTTTACACGCCGTCATTTCAAAGTAAACTCCTTATACTTTTTTTCCCTTTGGTGGGGGTCGTGTAAGCATTTTATGGACCGGGGGTTGGGCGGTGGGTTTGCTAATGTGCCTATGAAGGGTTCGCTCTTTTATCTCAGTGTAACAGGTGTACATATTCCATACTCATTATTAATTACGTACGTGGCCTAAATGAAAAAAAGATATTGGCAAAAACGCAAAATCTATTACAATAGCATACGCATGAACATTGCGGGAATACATGTTAGCATTATGGGGCATACATAAGGCAAATTCATAATCGATAACATAAAAAAGAAAGATACGAGAAACATAGAGAAAAACATACCAAGGAGATGGCTAATATTCATCCTTTACCGAAACTCCGCATATACTATACAACGGAACAAGTAAATATTCAGCACATATTCAAAGTTGCCTACAGTATACACACACGCAGGCACCTCAGTAGTAGGTGTTAAACAACTTTTCCATACTCCTGATGTTAACGCCATGATAATCATGCTTTAGGACTCGTATCTTTTTTTTTTTTTTTTTTTTTTTTTTTCCAACACACTGAATTTCTCGGGAGGTTTTGATACGTAGTTTGAGGTAGCAAGTACCCACCTCTTCTTAAAAGGTCGACTCAATGAAGTATGCACCAGCGTAACATTTGATAGATTTTTATCAGGAAACTCACATTAAAAATAACATACAATGAAAGTACATGAAATTACAACTTATCATATATTGTTATCACTTCATCAATATCCATTACCGAAATGAAATTTAAGGTCTTGTCAGTGGTGAAGATGATTCTGGGATATAAATGATTATACGAAGGACCCGTCACATATTCTGAAGTAGTGTATACAAAAAAGGTGAATAACGTCTTATGGGTATACATTATACAGTAGACATTCCCATACCAAGTTTCAGGTCATATGGTTTAAATACCAAGGCATAGGAGCAAAAAATTAAATATTTTGTCAAAATGAATAGCCGAAAATCACTTACATTAAACATTTTGAAGGGATCTATAAGAAAAACGTGATTTACATTCTATACCCTCAAAATTTCACTAAATGACCTGAAGTTTCATATGTGTATACCTTGGATATATGCACTAAGGATGTAAATCACGTTTTTCTTAATGTTTAATGTTTAATGTAAGTGATTTTCGGCTATTCATTTTGACAAAATATTTAATTTTTTGCTCCTATGCCTTGGTATTTAAACCATATGACCTGAAACTTGGTATGGGAATGTCTACTGTATAATGTATACCCATAAGACGTTATTCACCTTTTTTGTATACACTACTTCAGAATGTGTGACGGGTCCTTCGTATAATCATTTATATCCCAGAATCATCTTCACCACTGACAAGACCTTAAATTTCATTTCGGTAATGGATATTGATGAAGTGATAACAGTATATGATAAGTTGTAATTTCATGTACTTTCATTGTATGTTATTTTTAATGTGAGTTTCCTGATAAAAATCTATCAAATGTTACGCTGGTGCATACTTCATTGAGTCGACCTTTTAAGAAGAGGTGGGTACTTGCTACCTCAAACTACGTATCAAAACCTCCCGAGAAATTCAGTGTGTTGAAAAAAAAAAAAAAAAAAAAGATACGAGTCCTAAAGCATGATTATCATGGCGTTAACATCAGGAGTATGGAAAAGTTGTTTAACACCTACTACTGAGGTGCCTGCGTGTGTGTATACTGTAGGCAACTTTGAATATGTGCTGAATATTTACTTGTTCCGTTGTATAGTATATGCGGAGTTTCGGTAAAGGATGAATATTAGCCATCTCCTTGGTATGTTTTTCTCTATGTTTCTCGTATCTTTCTTTTTTATGTTATCGATTATGAATTTGCCTTATGTATGCCCCATAATGCTAACATGTATTCCCGCAATGTTCATGCGTATGCTATTGTAATAGATTTTGCGTTTTTGCCAATATCTTTTTTTCATTTAGGCCACGTACGTAATTAATAATGAGTATGGAATATGTACACCTGTTACACTGAGATAAAAGAGCGAACCCTTCATAGGCACATTAGCAAACCCACCGCCCAACCCCCGGTCCATAAAATGCTTACACGACCCCCACCAAAGGGAAAAAAAGTATAAGGAGTTTACTTTGAAATGACGGCGTGTAAAGAAGATTTTTTCATTCATATCTAATCATTCCTTCGTGCTGACTAACCCTTTCACATGCTTCCTTCAGTATTGTTGTAAGCAGACAAACTATGCATGTTTCTGTAGTATCAAAACTAAGTTTTCATTGGCCACCATTTTTAAAGCTGTATGCCATATGAAAGTGGGTTTCCGAGCTTATTAAAAAGAATAGAAATGTGCCATTGATACTTCAGCGTGAATGTAAAATCTGAAACTTAGTCAATATCCTCTAAATGGAATGGTCTCTTCAGTAAAAAGGTGGAGTAAAAAAGACCATGATATAAATTGAAGGGAGTATTTGAGTAGAAATTTCAGAATTTTCTCACTCCAAACTATTTCAGAATCGAGAAATGTGAGTAAAAAGAGTGGAATTGACGCTATAGTTGTAAAATTGCTTGTAAAAAAATTATCGGAGTATGGAAATGCCTCCCCATAAACGCATCGGGCAAACAATAAGGATATAACACTTACAAATAAGTAAATGTATACAATGAAATACCTGTAGTAGTAAAAAACGAAAACTGAAAGTATAACACGTTGACAACTTCCATGGTGTAAAATAAACACGAACCTTAAAGAAAATACCGGTACGTATCATGTGATGATGCGGAGGTGCGGGTATGAAATTGTTCAAAGGTCGCGCACGCGCCCTCCCTCATTGCTTAGAATTTCGCTCATTACCGCAAATGTCTCCCTAAACATTATCTGGCCAGTGATGCCAGGACTTATATCATAAAATTCAGTCTTCATTCTACTATACGGTAAACTAAAGCATAATAGCACGCATAACTCAGAATCATAATTACGATTAAGATCAGCTTTCACTGTTACTATATGGTAGGAGACTCAGTCATTTTATTTCTGGTGTGAGGTTGGTCACTAAATGCACTGAATTGTGAGCAGTGAGTAACAAATAATGTACGTGGCGAAAAATTCTGTGTCACCGCTTTGTTTCATGTACTGTACACTTAGGAAGGATATCAGTAGTGGTGAGTTGCATAGAACTAATGTTATAGTATCAAGAGATATCCTTATATTATTTCAGAAATGGAATTCAATGAATATGTGTAACGCATACAATGAAAATATGCAACGCATGCCGAGAGATTTATAGCGGAATGCAGTCTGTAAATGCGCTTGTTTCATTGAACTAATCTCACATTTCAGTTTACACAGACGTTTTTACTGTGAATAATTTACTCACGATGAAAAGTGCACCGGCCATCTACCAGTATCACGGGACGGTCACCACCCTCCGAAAAATCCACCACGAAAATTCACCCTAGAAAATTTCCGCTTAACTAAATTTCCACCCCACCAAATTTTCTCTCTTTAAATTTCACTACACCAAAATTACACCCTTCGCCCAACCAATCCATTTCAATGTTAAGCTTTTTTGCCCTGTTTATTTTATTGTGAATTGTTACCTATCTCTGCAATTAAAGACAATGATTTAAAAATGTTATCAAAGTACACAAATAAAAATTTACAATTCTTCCATTTTATAATGTCACACTTCTTTTTTTCGATAGCAGAGTATTTTTTTCTTTTCTTTGCCGAGTATCTGCGCCTAATATACGTAACTCTTGCTTGTGTCATAGTTTCATTCTTGGGGAGGTCCCACACAATTTCCATAAATTAGTGTGAATCGGAGTAATAGAAGACTGAATAGCATCCGGAGTTCTTCACATTGCTTCTCATGGCATTTATACCTCTTCGGCTCTCCATTCCTCATTAGGTAAAGCAAGTGAAGGACTACTAACGGTAGCAAGTATAACCAGCTTACTTGAATTATAGTCATTGTGAAAACGGAGACGACAACCATTGTAGAATTTTCCACAACGTCGATGGGTTCTTGTTTTAACACATTGTCTTTATGCTTCTTGTTTATGTAATTTTCTTTGTCACTTCGTTTTCCTTTCAAGGAAGAAATGTACGAGAGGGACATGGTTGCAAAATAAATAAATAAATAAATGAAGTTTCTAAGACAACGATAAGAAAGCAGCTTAAATTTAGATGGAATGCAATTTTTAGTATATAGTTTCACTTGAAATATACAGTTTATTTTGAGTAAAATAATCGTTTAGCTCATGTGATTAAAGCTCTGTTTGCTTATTAGGTGTGTGTTGGGGGGTGGGGTGAAAAGTGGTAGGGGGATGAAAATAGAGGGAGAAAGTTTCTTGGAGTCGTAATTTTGTCACGGACATGGGTCAAGATCTTGAAAGGTGAAGGAACCGCAAACGGGACCAATGTATATATCCACTGATGGATAGTTTGATTCTTAGGTTACAATATACTGCAAAACGTTATTCATTACTTACCCAAGCAATATTAGAAAAATTATGGGTATTACATTGTATGTGATATTAGAGAGTATATGATGTCAAATGTTGCATAAAAAAGCATAAGCAAAATATATATAAAGTCATAGTGAAGATTTTCTCAAATGTTTCCCATGGGTGTAAGTGCCACGTATATGTGTAAATTAGTAGCCGACCATTAAAGAGACGTGGCATGTTTGTGCTGGAGGATTTATCATAACAAGTTACAAAAAGTGTGCTCGTGAAATTTATCCCAAATCTTACTACTTAATTTTCATTACCCTAATAATAGAGTCTTACGGCTAGGGAAGTAACCTTTCATTATAGATCGTAAAGAAATTAAAAAAAAAAAATCAAGAGTAGTAGTTACTTCGAGCTAAGATGATGATTGGACGCTGCAGTTTCTGTCATGAAGAATGGTATTAAAGCAAAAATAATGTCACATTATCGAGTCGACAATCACTTTGTTATCTACAAATCAAGCATAAGTGACTCGTTCGGTCACTATCTCTTGTACTCAAATATTGGGAAAGATCAAGAAGGTAGCAGATACAAAAGGACAGAGGAAAAAAAATGCCATATCACGACTAAACTAAACATTCATTAACTGTATTCCCAGTTTTAACCAGTGCTAATCCCGAAACATTACTAAAGTAATGTGTAATGATGGATAGAGAGGGGGTGGCCGCTAAATTTCTATCTAATCTAGCATAGCGGGCTGTTTGATGATCCATTTTTTTTTTCACACATTGCTTACTTGAATCTTCAAAAAGTAATATCGGGTTTCTTCTTTGAAGAGACAAGCTACCATTCCATTTGAATTAGGCATAATACCGAACTGAAGTATCCTAGTCATAAACAGTTTTTCGGAGAACCCAACAACTTGCCCCAATTCAGTAAGGGGAGACGAGTAGAGGCATAGAAAAGAATGACCAATTCTTTCCATATTCGACTCTCTCCTCATACCCCAGACAAGACTGAGATTACCAAATAATTCCTCTTTGATTAAACGATTTTCATTCATTTAAAAAGAAGTCAGATCCACTCTAATTTTGGAGACACTTCCTCTTCGCTTAAACTCTGATTTGGGAATAACATACACGATTGCAATACTGGATTTTGTAACAAGTAAGGAATAGATAAGTGTGTGTGTGTGTGTGTGTGTGTGTGTGTGTGTGTGTGCGTGCGCGCGCTCTTGTGTATGTTTGTGAAGGATATTAGTTGGTAGAGTTGACATATGTGGAACTAATTTTCATATATCCCTTAACAATCCTCTTAAGTGGTAGGGATAGCATAAAACATCCACACATCTTTCATTTCATATTCGAAAGTTCGTAAAATTATACGGCAACGGAACATTATAAATAATATGATTAGCTGTATTGCCGAGGAATAGAGATTAAACTCTTCAATTTCTTAAAAGGATAAAGTAAATGTATATTTTTAATTGTTTTTTCTCTCATCAATAAAGTAAACCGTGCACTACAATCGAATAAAATGAAATATATTGTTATTGTTATCATTTATACCGTAAATCTTAATATTGTTACTGATGCTCTAGTTGTTGTTATTATCAATATAAGCAACAAAAAATCATGGTGTATATTTCGCTCCTTATAAAAAAAAAAAAAAAAAAAAAATGGACAGAGATGGGTACTTTTCCATAGGGTTAAATTGAAGGAATGTGGTCAGGGGGGAGAAGGGTCTCGTTGGTCGACTTCAAGATTCCCTTGATAAGGACAAAACTCATCTTACTTATTGTGAATACTCTGCCATCACATCAGTATCGCGAAATTGAGCACTGGGTTGTATTTATAATACAGAAAAGTCCGGTAGAAAACATTATATTTTTTGACCCATTGGGGATGCAGCCAAAAGATCATTCGGTATACTTTACTGATTTTCTACGAAGGTATTCTTCCATGAAGTGTTTCATAAATAATATGCGAGTGCAAAATTACAATTTGGCTTTGTGCGCATTCTTCTACCTATATTTTATGCATAGCGTCAGTCTAAATGGAGTTTGCGCCGCCCTTAGGAAAAATCAGGGAGCATTTATCCACCACTGACTTAAAGGAAAATGACGTAACAGTGTTATTATACTACCTTCTCCATTTAAATTCAAGACCGTGTATGTACATCTGGAAATATACAAAACCTGAATTTTCAATGAAGATTTGGCAAGTGCTAAGGGAACGTAATCAATAAAAGTTTTCCTACCGCTTTTAAGCGTGCAAATGTTAGGGTTTCAAATGAAGGTTTTTAGGGTCAGATTTTTTTCCCCCACTAAATGCCGTGTCTTTATTCACGAAATGTTATTTTGCATGTATGCTTCGTATAATAAAAGAAACTTGAGTTGTAATACGTTTTTATTCCCCATATCTGTCAATGTAAGTGATTATTACCCATATATGTTAATGTAAGCGAAAGGCCTTAAAACAAATGGACTTAAAGATGAGAGAGAGAGAGAGAGAGAGAGAGAGAGAGAGAGAGAGAGAGAGAGAGAGAGAGAGAGAGAGAGAGAGCTTTGCCTAAAGTTTAAGATTACACGTCTGGGGCAAGTTGGGACAGGTGCTTTAGCCCTATCACGGGTTAGGCCTTTGACTCGGGTGTGGACACTGTGAGTGTTTTACCCTATCATTCCAAATAATTAATCAATACAAATAGCTCTTGGGTCGGTGTAGCGATTACTGTCCACGGCGTCCGGTAAGGCTTGGGACTGGTACTTAGGCCTATCAACAGGTAGCGAACGGGGGCCGCGGGTTAGCCCTTTGACTCGGCTGTAGAGACTGTCTGGGCATGTTTTACCCTTATCATTACAAATAATTAATCATTACAAATAGCCCAGGTGGGACAACGTAATGGGTGGTAAGATGACTCAGTATTACTGTAGACGCGCTCTCACTACGTTAATGACAATAGTTAAACACGTTTTTTTAAAAACACCGTAAACCTGTTTTTTTTTTAAACACCAACAATGTTTTGTAAACAAAAACCCTTAAATAGTGTCACACTATCTTTAATACCACTATACTACGATTTCACCCTCAATATTTGTAAACAAATTCCCTTTAATAGTAGCCCACTATGATTACGTTCTCAAGGTTTTCTAAACAGTGCCACAGTTCCTGGACATGTATAAACACGTACGTACGTCATTACGAAGACTTGGTTGATAATAACAAATGGTTACGTCCTCAATGTTTTGTAAACAAATTCCCTTTAATAGTGACACACTACCGTACGGTCTTCAACTCAATGTTTGTAAACAAAAAACTTAAAATAATACTCTACTTCCGTAAACAATTTCCCTTTAATAGGTCCCGTACGTACGCCATTACGAACCCTACGACCTTCAACTCTATGTTTGTAAACAAAAATAATACTCCACTTCCATCAACACCGACCTACTGTCGAAACGAACGTCCTTCAAAGCAATGTTTGTAAACAAAACTCTTTAAAAATACTATACTTCCGTCAACAGTAAGCCTCTGTGACCTTGGGTGAGTGTGTACGGCCATACCATCTTTTCCGGGTGAGGGTCACGAACGTCCTTCAAAGCAATGTTTGTAAACAAAACTCTTTAAAAATACTACACTTCCGTCAACAGTAAGCCTCTGTGACCTTGGGTGATCGTCTACGGCCATACCCTCATTTCCGGGTGATCGTGTGTGGCCACCCCTTTCTGGGGGGTGATCGTGTGTGGCCAAAATAGAACTACTCATATATATATATATATATATATATATATATATATATATATATATATATATATATATATATATATATATATATATATATATATATATGTAGTGTGTGTGTGTATTAAGGCCAAGTATTGGAAATTCAAAAGACTTGAAAAGAATTATTAGTCCCAATCAAAATATAACTGTAAGAAGGTCAAGGACAGTGCCTCCTCAACATCCGGATCTCGGTATTGATAATGTTTCTTTAACTATATACAAAAGTTTGTAAATTTTAGGAATAATTCTCAATTGCAAATTTACTTTTGAGAAACACCTTCGATATTTTATTGAAAAAGTGTTCAGATTTTCGGTGATCAATCTATCCTGAAATGTTTTAATTCTCTAATTTTACCTTGTTTCGAGTATTGTTCTCCTGTTTAGTCTTCAGCTGCTGACACTCATCTTAACTTTGACAAAAATTTACGGTTTATTAAATTTCTTATTCCTGATGTTGATATCAATCTCAGAAACCGTAGTTCAGTTAGTTCTTTATGTCTGTTGCTCTGTTGCATCAGACTTCTCACAATTTTGATCATCCTTAGCACTCAACTCTTCTCAGACTGTATCACCCATTACGCAGTACTATAGTCAATTCTTTTTAGTGAGGCAGATTTGCACCGACTCTCAGGGACGCCCTTTTTGCTCGGAAAAGTTTCCTGATCGTTGATCGTTTGGACAAGATAATTCTAACCAATCAGAGAGCAGGAAGAAGTTCCAAGCTAAAAGGGCACCGCTGCGAGTCGGTGCAAATGCGCCTCATTAAAAAATTTTAGTATAGGTATGCAGTTAATTCTAATAGTCATGCCTTCTCCACCATAAGGCTCAACACTACGTAGTACTCCAATAGTTCTATCCAGCTGCGACCAGATTGTGGAATGAACTTCCCAATCTGGCAGTTGAATCAGTGGTACTTCAGAACTTTAAACTTTCAGCGAATGTATTTTATGTTTCTACATGACATCTATTTCAACGTAACTGAAAATAAGATATTTTATTTACTACTCATTACATATCTTTTAGTTTATTTATTCCTTTAATTCCTTTATTTCTTTTTTTCACAGGGATATTTTTCCCTGTTGGAGCCCTAGATCTTGTAGCATCCTACTTTTCCAACTAGAGTTATAGCTTAGCTGATATATATATATATATATATATATATATATATATATATATATATATATATATATATATATATATATATATATATATATAGAGAGAGAGAGAGAGAGAGAGAGAGAGAGAGAGAGAGAGAGAGAGAGAGAGAGAGAGAGAGAGAGAGAGAGAGAGAGAGAGAGAAGATGCACTACAAGAAACAAACATCATTCCTGTGGTTTTTCAAAGCCACGCAAAGCCTCTCTGCAAAATTACCTTAGTTATTTTATAGAATTTCGATAATGAGCATCGAAAGATTCACTTCCACGGTAACGAAAGGACGTCATCTGGATGTGGGAATGTTGGTATTAGAATCTTTGAAGCTGCATTTTGTACAAAGAGCTTTGCACAGAAAATACCAAGTGTTAAAACACCAAGAAATAGTTCTAATTGGACAGAGATGGGAACGGAAAAATAACTTAATATTACGACTGGATCTTTCACTCTGAGTCGTTTTTTTTTCTTTAATATTACAGTAGGTAGTGTTTTCGATGAAATTAGAATTGCTTATTAATTAAGGAATTGATCTGAAAAAAAAAAAAAGTCTCACCATGTTTCACCTAATTAGCCTGAAGGAAAAATCAAACCTAATACGAGTGAAAGAAAATTCCAATAATGATGCATCCTCTTCAACATCTCCAGATTTTTCTGATGACAGGAGAGAAGCAGAATTATCAAATTCAAAAGCAATATGGAAAACTGTCTCTGGATCAGCAATAATATAATAAAATTGTTGAATATTATATCAATTTGGTCATTCCCAAAAGAGAGAACGTATATGAACTTAAATGAAAGATACGCCCTATGCCCGTTTGTATCTTTTTAATTTTACAACCATTAGACCCGTTATTAATACTAGTCAACATATGTTAATATTTTTTCTAATATTGTAATAAAAAATGACATTATCGATCGCCATAGATGCTGCTAACTAGAAAACGCGTTATTCTTGCTCTGACATCCAAGCACTGTACAGGTATCCCAAAAGCAAGCACAAAAAGCCAAGATGTCAATCTTGGGAAAAATGACCAATTCATATACCACAAAAAATCTAATAGTAATGAGAACTGAGAGTGGTCCAGAAATAGATAGGAATGAGAGTGAAGAGAAGGTTCGAATTAGGATTCTTGTCTTTCCCAGGTTTCGAGAACATGAACGGCTGTTATCCTAGGTGACTTAAATGCAGAGGCAAGGGATAGAAAAAAAAATTGGTCTTGGTAGATGTCACTTTAATTGAGAAGGAAGAGAGTATTGTAATACATGTTAGGTAATAAGATTTTTGTTAAATATAACTGGTTCCAAAGAAAAACATAAATGAAATAGAGAAAAATTGGGAAAACAGTTTGTTAGATTGATTGCATGTACAGTATATCTGAAAATGTTTTGGTTGATATGAAAGTTCCGAAAGATAATAAGTTCAAATTGGGAAATGTATGAAAATCCAACTTTATGGGTTATTGGGACAAGAGAGTTTGATAGGAGGGTAATGAGCTTATGTTTAAAAAATTATTGAAAGATGGTCTGAACTCTTAAGACAGAAGATTATGAGGGGGTAAAATTCCAGAATGAGGACATACGACTCAGCAGGCATCGTTGGTAGTTTCAGAAGGGCGAAAAGACTCAATAAAAGAAAGAAAAAGGTGGGGATGACGAAATGGGTTTAGTAACGGAAAAAAAAAAATTAGGTGCATTTTGGAATACAAGAGTGAAGATCGTGCACTTAAATTTAAGAGGGTGGCAAATTGGTCCAAAAGTTTAGAAAAAAAGGGCGTATGAAAAAAAAATGGGATAAAGGACTTTAAGGAAAAGTAAGAAATTGAGGTTACTGACTAATTGGATCTGGAATAAAAACATACATAGATATTTGCTGCCTTTTGTGACTTCAGTCTTGAGTAAATAAAGTTATTATTTCAAGGATTTGTTAAATGTAGAAAGCAGAATAAAGGCAGCGCTGAATGATGCAACAGCCGCGTTTTTTGGTTTATATATAATCCACACTAAAATATCATGATCTATTTTCCAACTTGACATTTCCTCTTCTCCAATCTACCAAGTCGTACAAAACAATTATCCTCAACAGTTTCAAAGTCTTCTCTTTCACTTATTTTCAGCATCTATATTTCCCACACATCCAAAGTTTTCTCCCTAATATTTTTACACATCCTGGTATTTTCTTTCTTTACCTTCTCTTTAACTACACTCTTCCGAACGGAACAGTATTTTCCTCTCGTTTAGTAAGTAGGGAAAATCTAAATCTTATACTTTACGAATGGAGGTCGCTGACCTGCATAGGTATCTTGGAGTAACCGTCTTTATACAATTGTTGAATCGGTTGTTTAAGATGATTCACCCACGGGGAAGGAATATAAGTTATGTTTGTAAGTGCTTAGTGTAAGGATGATGAAAACTTATTAAATAAGGATAGATGGAGTAAACATATTAATGAATAGACTAGATATCTATGAAGCTCACCTACGATTCAGCAGGCAGATCACAGATAGTGGTATTCACTATTGTTTGGTCACCTCCTGTATGAAAAGAACACTTGATGTTGATAAAATAGAAGTATGCTGGGTCGTGTGATTATAAGCATGGAATGGACCCACGACTTTTTAAAAAGGTTTTAACCCCCAAAACCGAAAAGGTATTTCGATTTAATTAAATTTTCGATTTAATCAAAAAACAACATTTACTTTGCAGAAACAACCATTGGCTGCCCAAAAGCTGTAATTCAATAATTCAAAATTGAGGTAGAGAAACAAACTGTCGAAATATCATTAATGTTTGCAACGGTAAAGGGAAAACCTCGATCAAATGTTGATGAAACGTTTTGCAAATAACAAAGTTTAATCCTCTGAAACTAAATTTCCTTTATTTGTTTGGTAAATTCTTTTTCCCGGCGTTAGAAATAATTTTATTCAAAGGTAGTGAAGGGTTTGTTGAAATACTAACTGTGAATTGTAAGTTCAGTCGACCACATACTATTATTATTTTGTTTTCCCCTTTAAATTTCGTGTGATTTTCAAATGTGCTGCGATTCGAGTAAGGTTTATAAAGGATGAAAGTTGGAAAAAACAAAAACAAAATTAAACACGGCATTACATTGACATTTCAATTATAACTTACACGGGATAGCTGTATGTATTGTTAGCTGAGAGAGAGAGAGAGAGAGAGAGAGAGAGAGAGAGAGAGAGAGAGAGAGAGAGAGAGAGAGAGAGAGAGAGAGAGAGAGAGAGAGACTATAATTTTAACAAATACTGATCACTAATAAAGACAAGCATTAAAAACCAGAAAGCAGAGAGAGAGAGAGAGAGAGAGAGAGAAAGAGAGAGAGAGAGAGAGAGAGAGAGAGAGAGAGAGAGAGAGAGAGAGAGAGAGAGAGAGAGAGAGAGACTATAATTTTAATAAATACTGATCATTAATAACGAAAGTATTAAAAACCAGAGAGAGAGAGAGAGAGAGAGAGAGAGAGAGAGAGAGAGAGAGAGAGAGAGAGAGAGAGAGAGAGAGAGAGAGAGAGAGTATAATTTCAACAAATACTGATCACTAATAATGACAAGCATTAAAAACCAGAAAGCATAAAACATTTGTGATGAAATAATATATGCTGTAAGTATATTGACATTTAGTAATTGAAAATACTTAATATTGTAGTAAAATATTTAATCCTTGGTAAAATATCTTTCGTATGACTAAAAAAAAAAAAAAAGACAGTATAGAATTTATAGAGTATCTCGGAAAAGGTTGGGAGATATATTTCGAGTTCATCCCACTCAACATCCTTCCCTGAGGCAATTTAGCACGGGATGACACATAGGACATGAAAAAGATTTTCAAAGATATTTACCCTGAGTTTGCTCAAAGTGGATATCAGAAAAGACCTCTTTTTTTATATACATGGTTTTTATTCCTAGTAAACAAAATTAAATAAAAGTATCTCTTTTTCTCTATCTAGATAACATACTATATGGTACTGTATACACAATTTATACACACACACACACACACACACACACATATATATATATATATATATATATATATATATATATATATATATATATATATATATATGTATATCCCCTCTGATGGTCCAGCACTTTGCTGCAGTAGAGGGGCTTGAGTGTCCCAATGATGGGCTGGGCAATGGCGGTGGGGTAGTTTATCCACCCTGGCAGGCTCAACCATACCGCTAGGGCCAGTTCTGAGAGACCAGACCAAGACTGGACCCCTATAGGCCTTCTCCTTTATTTTAAGATAGGCAAAGGCTAGGAGAAGGAAAACTCCAAAATCAAACCAAACAAGACCCCAACGGCGGAGCTTCCCAGCGCCGGCGGAAGAGGGCAATGCCTGTCGGGCAGGCAACAAGGCGGGCCTTGACATAACAAGAACCCGGCAGCCCAATGCAACCAACATCGGAGAAGCCGCCTGTCTCATATGTCTTGAGCCGCGGTGAAAATGATGTGAGCCAAGTGTGTGCGTGTCCGTTGCAAAGCCACGACCACCCAAAACAATATGCCTAGCTACTGGCATTCTGTCGTTTCCTCCACCCTTCTTCATCTCTTTCTCAGCATCATCATCATCATCACCACCAGCAAGTCCTGAGGCGACAGCACCGTGGGTGAAGGGGGCAGGCCTGGATAGCTGGAAGCCCTTAGCCCACGACTGCACTCAGGCGGCGAGTCTAAGATTCAGTCGCTCTCTGGTGACGGTGTCGTGACACCAGAGTTCGGCAGCTGGACCAGTGACTGGGCTGGCCTATTCAGGACACCGCAGCCCACCCCACATGGGGAGGCCCCTAGAAAAGGTGAGGTAAACATCGGACACGGCAAACCCGTCTGGTCAGCTCACCGCGGATGGCGGACATCCCACTAATGCGGTCGAAATAACAAGAAAAAAATATTAACCTTAAGTGCGTGAAACATCCGCACCCTCCAAGACGTGACGAACACCAACCGCCCAGAACGACGTACAGCCCTCGTCAATGTTGTTGTGGCGGCTCTTAGCGGGACCAGACTACCCGAAGAGGGCAACATCAGGGAAGCTGGAACAGGCTACACCATCTTCTGGAAAGGCAAGGCCCTAGAGGAGTCTTGCATCCACGGTGTCGGCTTCGCCATCCGTTCCCAGCTAGTGCAGCAGCACAACCTCGCTCCCAAGGCCATCAGTGAGCGCCTGATGACTGTCCGCATCGCCATCACGCGGGACAGACATCTCACCCTGATCTCTGTCTACGCCCTGACTATGACCTCAACCGATGATAAAAAAGCTGCCTTCTACAACCAGCTCGACCGCACCATCCAGGCAGTGCCCGCCAATGACAAGCTCGTTGTGCTTGGCGACTTTAATGCCCGAGTAGGCAAAGACCATCGCCTGTGGGAGGGAATCATCGGCCGCCATGGCATTGGAAATTGCAACGCCAATGGCCAACTCCTACTGGGTCTGTGTGCAGAACACCAACTTGTGGTAACCAACACCATCTTCCAGTTACCAAAGCGACAAAAGACCACATGGAGACACCCACGGTCTAAACACTGGCACACCCTGGACTACGTCCTGACCAGAGCCAGAGACCGAGGAGACGTCCGCATCACCCGATCCATGCCCGGAGCGGACGACTGCTGGATGGACCACAGACTCCTCATCTCCCGACTCTCCGTGACAACCCTACGACCACCCAGAAGGGCACCTGACAGCGTACCACACCAACGCTTTGATTGTAGTAAGCTCCGCAACCCACAGGTGGCATAGAACTACAAGGAGGCCTGCGAACAATACCTCGCAGACCCTGTGGGTCAGGCCACTGTCGAGCACCACTGGACCACCCTCAGAAACGCCATGGCCCATGCCGCGGAGGAAACACTAGGCTACACCACCAAGAAACGGCAGGATTGGTTTGATGAGAATGATGCTACCATCTCTCTTCTCATTGAAACCAAACGACAAGCACGCCTGACTGTGGAAAACCAACCAACAGCAGCTAACAAATGTGCTCACAAGGTAGCTGAAGCTGGTTGCTAAAGAGGTATCCGTGAAGCCCAGAACACCTGGTGGCAAAAAAAAGCTGCAGAAATACAGTTTCGCTGACCAACGTGACCTGCGCAGCTTCTATGCAGCAACAAAAGAAATATTCGGTCCCACACGGTCATCAGTGGGCAGCTTGAAGGACGCGGATGGGGCCACGACCATCACCGACAGCGAGGGAATCCTGGCCAGGTGGAGGTCTCACTTTGAGAACCTCCTCAATGACCAAGCAGACACCCCAGACGATCTCCTGCGAATAACCCCGCAGCATCCCGTCCGTCACTGGATGGCACTACCACCCTCCATCCATGACTTCAACAAGGCCCTGCAGCGCATGAAGCCCGGCAAAGCCCCAGGGCCAGACAACATCCCATTGGAGCTCCTCACTCGTGGTGGTCCCGGCTTGAGGAACCGTTTGATGCTCCTTATACTGAAAATATGGGAGACCAAGACCACCCCCCCCCCCCGTGACTTCCGCGATGCAAACATCATTACCATCTTCAAGAAGGGAGACAGGGAGAACTGTAACAACTACCGGGGAATATCACTACTAAGCATCGCGAGTAAGATTTTCGCTCGGATTCCCCTTGACCGCCTCCTTATTCTTGCAGAAGACGTCCTGCCAGAGTCCCAGTGCGGCTTTCGACCTTCCCGCGGGACCATAGACATGATCTTCTGTGCGCGACAACTACAAGAGAAGAGCCTCGAACAACAACAGCCCATAATGTTCATCTTCTGGGATTTGAAAAAGGCCTTCGTCAAAGTACCTCGACCTGCTATGTGGGCTGTCCTCAAAAGATATGGCTGCCCACCCGATTTTGTCAAGCTGGTGCGTGCCCTCCATGACGGAATGGTTGGGAGAGTCTGCCACCAGAACTCTCTTTCAGACCCATTCCCCATCAACGGCGGCCTGAAGAAGGGCTGTGTTCTGGCCCCGACGTGTTTCTCGCTATACACCGCAGCAATGCTCAACGAGATTCCCCCAGACACATCCTCAGTCAACCTACGTTTCCGCATGGATGGAGGCGTTTTCAACCTCGCTAGACTCCGCGCCAGAACCAAGACCACCTTGTGTGCAGTGCGAGAACTGCAGTATGCTGACGACAATGCCACCCTAGGTCAGATGGCAGAGGACCTGCAGTCGTTAGCTGATGCATACAACTCTGCCTACGAACGTTTTGGGATGCAAGTCAATTCAGACAAAACCAAGACCCTCGTCCAACATCCACCAGGACTGATGCTCCCCAACTTCAATACCACAGTGAATGACCAACCGTTAGAACAGGTGGACCAGTTCTCCTACCTAGGGAGCATCCTAACATCAGCTCCCACAAGCAAAAAGGACGTGGAGAACAGGATCAGGGCAGCCCACTCCGCCTTTGGCCGACTCAACTGCCGCGTATTTAACAACCACGCACTGACAATGACCACCAAAATAATGGTGTTCAGGGCAGTAGTCCTCTCCACGCTCCTGTATGCATGTGAAACATGGACGCTATATAGAAACGATATTAAAATCCTAGAACGCTTCCAACAAATGAAACTGAGGCAGATCTTGAAAATCCCCTGGGAGAGCCACACCACCAACATTGAAGTCTTAGAACGTGCCTCGCTGACCAGCGTGGAGGCCACCATCATCCACCACCACCTCCGCTGGATAGGACACGTGCATAGGATGGATCCATCTCGGCTCCCAAAGAAAATATTCTACGGAGAACTGACCCAGGGCACCAGACCACGAGGAGCCCCGAAAATGCGCAATAAAGATCAACTAAAGCGCACCCTGGCTCTAACTGACATCGATCCTTCCTCATGGGAAGAAACAGCCAGGGACAGGAAAACCTGGAGGAGTATAGTACACCATGGCACCGTGGACTTCGAGGAGAGGAGGAGACAAAATGAGGAGGCTAGGAGGAGAAGAAGGAGAGAGCGATTAGAACAGCCCCGCCCACCACCTACCCTCCCTTGTGAACACTGTCCGCGACTCTTCCACCACAGACTAGGACTTAACAGCTACATCAGGCATAAGCACCCACCCCACAGACAGGAGGCTGATGGCTAACGACAGAATCCAATACTCGGACACGAGTGGGCACCGACGATATGTATATATGTATATATATATATATATATATATATATATATATATATATATATATATATATAAATATACATAATATATCTAATACTGTATACATATATATACATACACACATATATAAATTATATATATATATATATATATATATATATATATATATATATATATATATATATATAAATATATTATATATATATATATATATATATATATATATATATATATATATATATATATATATATATATATATATATATGAGATTTTGACCACAGAAACATTTATTGGTGACCATATAATAGTACACTCTAGGATAGCCATGACTAAAGAAAGATTCATGGTACGGTGTTTCCTAAATGAGACTTTACTATTTACTTTTTTACTTCTACCGAATAGGACAATAGAGATTCAATAAATCTTAGCACAGAAAGAGAGCAACCTAACTGATTTTGAAATGGAGATAATATTTACAAATGTTCTTGTCATAAGATGTCAATATTCAAATAAGAATTATTCTTCTATTTGTAAGACATATCCTGAAATCGAATGAACCTAGTTTTCTGGTTTGTGTATTTGCTGCTGTCATTGGCATCTTTACGTAACCTATTAACTTGAGAGAGAGAGAGAGAGAGAGAGAGAGAGAGAGAGAGAGAGAGAGAGAGAGAGAGAGAGAGAGAGAGAGAGAGAGAGAGAGAGAGAATTCTAATTTTCCTCTCTCTCCTGGTAACATCTGTCACACTTAAGCCCTCATTGTTAAGAACTGAGAGCGAGAGCTGAAGGTGTAACGAGCAGAACGGAAAGTGTATGAACGCCTGTGTCTGAAAGTCAATCCATCTTCCTCAAGGACACTTAACATCCATCACAATAAGTGCCTTCGTCAACGTTGCTCCACCCAGCATGACTGAAGCCATTAGACGATGCGATACGGCAATTGAATTCCTATTTCAAAGTTTCTGTCGAGCATCATGCAGAATTTTATCTCGACGAATTTTCATCATTTTTCATATCACTTTTCATATCACATCATATCTTTAAATATAACATGTAGGAGGAAGATGTTTATATTACTAAATATAGCTGTTTCCATCAATAATGATTTGCTATCCGGTAAAATACGCCAAATACGGTAATTTTCCGTATAATTTCTGACAAAAACTTTTATTAGGTAATAGCTCTTCGTCGAACTTAAAAAAAAATAACTTTGAGATCGCTGACCTCGTTGCAACATTTGGATAATTTCCATCTTTCTTCTTTAAAAGCAGACTTTCTCAATTGCTTATTGGTTCTAGCAGTTCCCCGATTTGACGTAAAGAAAACTAATTATGGATATGTCTTTCTGTCTCTCATTACACACACCCACAAACATACACACGCGCACACACACCCATAAACGCACACGCGCTCACACACATACACATTATACATATATATATATATATATATATATATATATATATATATATATATATATATATACTGTATACACACACACACACACACACACACACATATATATATATATATATATATATATATATATATATATATATATATATATATATATATATATATATATATACTGTATACAGATATAGGTAGTAGGTTGGCCAGGGCACCAGCCGTCCGTTGAGATACTACCACTAGAGAGTTAGGGGGTCCTTTGACTGGCCAGACAGTACTATATTGGATCCTTCTCTCTGGTTACGGTTCTTTCCCTTTGCCTACACAGACACCGAATAGTCTGGCCTATTCTTTACAGATTCTCCTCTGTCCTCATACACCTGACAACACTTGAGATTACCAAACAATTCTTCTTCACCCAAGGGGTTAACTACGGCAATGTAATTGTTCAGTGCCTACTTTCCTCTTGGTAAGGGTAGAAGAGACTCTTTAGCTATGGTAAGCAGCTCTTCTAGGAGAAGGACACTCCAAAATCAAACCATTGTTCTCTAGTCTTGGGTAGTGCTATAGCCTCTGTACCATGGCCTTCCACTGTCTTGGGTTAGAGTTCTCTTGCTTGAGGGTACACTCAGGCACACTATGTTATCTAGTTTCTCTTTCTCTTGTTTTGTTGAATTTTTTATTGTTTATATAGGAAATATTTATTTTAATGTTGTTACTGTTCTTAAAAAATTTTATTTTTCCTTGTTTCCTTTCCTCACTGAGCTATTTTCCCTGTTGGGGCCCCTGGGCTTATAGCATCCTGCTTTTCCAACTAGGGTTGTAGCTTAGCATTTAATAATAATAATAATAATAATATACATATACATATATATACACACACACACACATATATATATATATATATATATATATATATATATATATATATATATATATATATATATATATATATATATATATATATATATATATATATACTGCATATATATACATATATACTGTATATATGCATATATATATATATATATATATATATATATATATATATATATATATATATATATATATATATATATATATATATATACTCTATACACACATATATGTATATATGTATGTATGTATGTATATGTATATATATATATATATATATATATATATATATATATATATATATATATATATATATATATATATATAATCTTGCCGGTTTATCAATTTTAGCCAAATGTAGACATTATAGATCCCATCATCACCACTATAAGATACAAAATCCTAATATTAAAACTCGACTCGGTAAAATTTATAAACAGCTTAGAATTATAAACAACGTAAAATTCAAGAGGAATTAATGAGTTTACTGGATTTTGTTTTACTCTAGAACATTCCAATTAACCACATTTATTATTCTATTTTTACTCAATGATAACTTTCTTCTCATTTGTTTTAGAATAACCCTCAAAATAACTTAGTCGAAATAGCAATGACCAATGGAGCCATTACAATTCCTATTCGTCAGCCTAATTTCTCAGAGGAAACTTTGTTCTTAATATCTGTAGAAATTGCAAATTTTCAATTTTAAAACCTAAAACTGCATTTTTTGCAGTAAAAAACCCCAGTTCACCATATGTTAATGGCTTCTACCACAAATTATCTTTTTTTACTCGCGCGAATGAAAGTGGGTAGTGATACTATCACCCTTGTCACCATGTCTTGCCATTACCATTTAAAGAACAGAGGCTGATAATAAAACCGACCATTAAACTTATATTATCAGCATCCAAGTTCGCTCTACTCCTAAGAAAAGACCAGGAAACACAAGGCAATGGCTGCTGATAACTAGGCAGGTATACCTATTCCCTCGGGCAACCACCACCCAAAAGAAACTTCCCAACTAGGATCAAAAGTTCACTCAGGTTGTGTCCACAAATTAAAACTATTGAACCGTGAGCGCTGTTTGAACTTGAGACAGATTGCGATTCTAAGACGTTTTCATCAAGTTACTAGTGCCACACTGTTGCTGTCTTTTTTGTAGCCGCTGTCATTCCGTCTTTAATAACAAGCCACTTCTACCCAAGTTGCCCAAAAGAAATTAACTTCGAGTACCAAAGACTTGAACGTTATCTTAACTTATGCTTAAATTCTATAAACTCTGACAAGACTCGTAAGATTCATATTAAATTTCAAATTTAAAAGAACCAAAGTTCCAAGTGGTATAAGTGTATTTTAAACACAAGTCATTCACTTACATTTTGTAGGCATCGAAGAAATACTAATAAAAATAACAATACTATTTTCAAAAGATATATTGCCAGGGAAGTACACGTTATTGTTAATAATGCCTATGAAACATTAAGCCAAATTCTATCAGTTTATAATAAATAAAGTATCAAATTGAAATGACTTTGGAAAGGGTTGTCTCGAAAAGACAATACATTTTCGAAACTTAATACTAGCATATGATCATAAAAAATGGGTTTCTCAAGAAAGTCAACATTTTGACAATGTTCTCTACTGATGTAAAAATGTATACTAGTTTTAAGACAGCGTCAGAAAAGTTGATAATGGAAGGTTCAAATTCTTCACCATACTGATGGCGAAGCATTTGATTGATCCATTTTCATCGATTCATTCCAGGTTGCTTTGATGTTAAATGTATAAACCAAAAATCTAAAAAGAGACAGACTTGTTTGACTTTCGGAACGAATCGTATTCGAGAGGTCAATCCCTCTATTCGAAAAGACTTCCAAGCGGAAAAAGGACGAGTCCCAAGCTCAAGGACGAATTAACAAGAGGATAAGAGCGGCTTACTCCCTGGAGGAGGAGACTCAAGGACCCATGATCTAACAGAACGTCCCGGCATTCACGAAACTTCGGCTATAAAATGGGAAATCCATTTACTGGCTGATGATTGCAGCCTGTTCAACTTTAACGGTAATAGTTCTTCACTTTTCAATAAAACTAAAAATGCTTTTAATGGTTTTGGACTATTACTCACCCTAAGAGAGAGAGAGAGAGAGAGAGAGAGAGAGAGAGAGAGAGAGAGAGAGAGAGAGAGAGAGAGAGAGAGAGAGAGAGAGAGAGAAATTACTGTAAAAGTTATCACAAAAGCAATCTAAACAAAGTACACCACTTTAAACAAAACTTCAAAATGGTAAGATCATTTTGTCATAGCATAAACTGTGGTCCCTACAAGGGGTAAAATTTGCATGAATTTAAAATTTTTAAAACTATTATGGCATGTTTAAAAGGCACTGATTTAATATAGCAAACTCTTTTAAAGCATCACGAAACGGTCAAAATATTCACGTTCACTGCATCTGAAAAAGTGATGAAAGAAGGGTATAATTTCGCAAGTTTTTATACTATGCCAAATAAGCTCCCACTCGACGGCTGATTATATGTAAAATTTCCAAACAGATTTTCCAACAGTGAACAGTGCACCTACTCTCATTCATATTGCTCCTCTAGAAACTCTACGTTAAGATTTTTTTTTCTTTTAACGAAACGGACAATATATTGTGATTATACTGTATGACAAGAAGATATTTTGTAGTGAGCCGGTTTGATATTTCTACGACTATTAATTATTTGGACTTCGTGCCTATGTTGAGGCCATTAACCATGCCTTTTCCTCCATTAATTTAAACTTTACTTGTCCACATGAAAAATTAACTATTGATTTCCTAGCTGAAAATCCAAACCAACTTCAAGCATTCACATTTACCCTCATCTGAAAGAAGAAAAAACCTACGTTGTAACTTGCAGTTTAATGTATAAATGCGATGGTACAAGGATTCGTGATGCGGAGGCTTGGGTTTACTCTAACTCTCATTGTAATAAGTTTGATGACACCTTCAACCACGGATTAAAAAAAAAAAATGCTATTGCGATAGAGATAAGATGATTCAAAATGTGAGATGCTGAAGGTTAATACATTACCACTATACGTGCTTAACGAACTTACTGTCGTATATCTATAAGAATGTAAAAAAATATATATTAACAGATACACGCTTACCCCTTTTGTATCATAGTCTTTTCTTTCTAACTAAATCTGGTGTGCCTACTGATACTACCACGTGGAATATGGTAGAACTTTAAAAGAGATGCCTGACTTTCAGCAGAATAATCATGTTGAACAATAAAGTAAAACTGCTGAACATATAGCCAAACCTATATTAAATATAAAACAGGTTCACGGCCCCGTATTCAATACCCATGATTAAATCTATCTAAAGTTCAGGATACCTATTATTTGACCACAAATTATTTCCAATGAATGTAAATATGATAGAAAATTTGGAATAACAAATTTGTTTCTATGTAATATCATCATTGCTGTAAATCTGTAATTGATCGCATTTGGAAAAGATTTCAAATCCCATATCTCGGATTATATGGCAAGACAATACTATCGTCATCATAGAGTAGATATACCGATATAAAATGTAAATAAAATACTACCTAAACAAAAATGTAAATCAAGTGCAAGTACAACTCATAAAACCTGTAATCAACCGTCTAAACCTGCGTAAGAAAAACGATTCCCTCCCATAAACTAAAACCGATATAGCTAGTGAAGTTCACTAATGTCTTACATGCAACGTCACATCATTACCTATGAATTCTTTCTTTAGCGTTGTTTAGCGTTGCCCTTTTTATAGAATATCAGCAAATTAATTTTCAAGAGATCCATCATTTCTAATAAATATGCACAAGTAAATTATGTAGCGACGTCACTGACCAGTTGACCTCTCATTAGTGTTATACCTACTCCCAAACCCTGTTCTATTGCTTCATTCTCTTAACTCTTAATTCTGACTGAAAAATCTACATCAATCAGATTTGTCGGGCATCCGCCATTGATTCATTTGTTTCTTTCTATCTTCTATCTGACTATTTATAATATACACGAGTACTGAAAAAAGACGGAGATAATAAATTCCTATGCAATAAAAAGAGTTCAACATACTATTCGGGAAACATCTAAAGACATCCAAATTCGCTACCTCGATGCATAGCTTTTATCAATGATCCATTCTGTTGACCCACTTCTCATAATCCTAGAAAAGTGTTTCTCTAGTTATACTAGCCAAAGCTCTTTCTACCTTGATGGAAGTCATACGTAGAGGATAATGGAATCTACACTTCACACTACTACTGTATATGCGGTGCCAAGATATCGTATCTTATTCAATATCTTGTTCATGGGTTGTCCTCTAGGATGGGGGGATTTGTTGATACCTTTAAAGATTTCAAACTTTACTCAGAAGAACAAGTCTCACCAAAGGATTGGGTATTCCTCCACACCAATTATCTATATCTACGAGAGTAGTAACTTTCAATTTCACTGTTTTCTACACCTAAAGTTAATTACTGTACCTAAAATAGATTTAAAGATATCCCTCCAAAATAAATTAATCACGATTTCCTTCCTTTTCAGAGCTTCACTGAAATCATACTAGTCTAGGTTTAACAAAATTTCTGCTACTCCAAAGGTACTAATGTAAACACTGAACTTAGGTATTCGTTAAAGCAACAACAGGAAACTGCTTGGAAATCATAAAACAGTATCAAAGTTCCTCCCATAAAGATACCCGGTAATGACACATGCATAAGGAGTACCTTCAAAGAAACGCAATTATCTTTATTTAATCAAAGTTTATAATTAAGCTAAATAACCTATTTGGAAATCTGATCTCAAACGCTCCCCTCTCCCTTCAATCAACTAATAATATGCCTCCTGATATCTTATGGTAATACGTAATTTAGTTTTCCAATTAACATTAATCTATATCGTGGAACACCTCTCAGGACCAAACATACATCTATTCTCAATAAATGATAGGAATACCATCACATTTTAATAATTTTCAAGTAGAAATGTATTAGAATGTGTAACCCGACTCATGATTTTCATAGCCCCCCCCCCCCCCAAAAAAAAAAAAAAATTACAAATATGTAGGTAATTTCTATTTAAACCCAGAAATAAAAAAAAATGGCATAACATTTAAAAAAGACTTTTAATTCGGATCATGCTATTTAAAAACGGCCTGTATTTATTATAGAAAAGCGTTATGTTTATCATCAACAATTATTTTCAATTAATTTACTACAAAAGTAAGAGAAGTAATCTTCAGCGTGTCGTTGATAAGCAACGAATCCATTTGTTGAAGATAAAAAGCAAATTAGCCTTAAAGTGGTCTGACAAATTACTTTCATTAAAAGAGGAGAATTCCGGACTAAAAAAGACGAATTGGTCATTTCACAGCAAACCCCGAGGACATGGGCGGCGTAATTGTCTCTGTGAAGGTCTTACTTTCTTTTTATAAGGCCGTAACAGGAGGACAGTTTTACAAATTCACCAATTTAAATTTTTTCATGCCAAGGGTTGAAAAAGGTCAACAGAGATACATTTCCAATGTTTTTACTCGCTACCCTGGAGCTTTAAATATATAAATTTGCAGATATTGACAAATTAATATATCTTTATAAAAGTATCATCTTACTCTGATATAAATAGTACTTATATTTACTTACTGTACTGAGATCTTGTTTATAGAATAAGCATTCACATGCGTAAACTGTAAAAAGTTACAAAGTCCCAATGACTGTTACTAACAATACTTGATAAATGTATTACCTATACTATCAATGATAAAAACAGACATGAACACTGACAAAGAGAATCAAATCATATTTCTTATTAAATACATTAACTAACATGCACTATATATCATTGCTAATCCTGTCATATTTTACCTCTCGCTTGTCTCTTTTTCCTTCTTTCAAGAGAGATCACACTATACACATTATGCTGCATATCTGTAATTTGTAGCAAATCTTTTTGTAGCCAAAAACAACGATATATTCTTTGTCTTTCTAATCATAATGTTTTTTATTTAATTTTTTTTTTTAAACTTTGAGCACCGAAACAAGAAAATTCATTAATCTGTTTGCAAACAAAAATCATGTACACTCACAGCAAAAAACTGTCGGTACACGATATGATCGACAATTTCGAATAAATTCGAGAGCGCTGGGAATTTTTTTTTCGGTATTACGATTTAGATTAAACAGACATGATGAAAAGAATCAATATACTGGTGAGTCTATATAGTCATTCGAAACGTATGGAATAACCACCGAAATATATATCTATATATAAACATCAGAGCAGGATTACAGCGCTGCAAACATACGGCTGAAACAAATCTCCCTTCTCAATAGTTATTGTCACTGGTACCAAAATATTGCAGACTTTGGAGAGAGTGTATAATGGAAGTTTACATAGCGTTACAATACAGACAATGATGAAATTGCCTATACGTCATATTGAAATAAAACTAGTTTTAACGCTGAGTATGTGACAATAAAGTAAACAGTCGGGGGGGGGGGGGAGAGGTTTCAGAATGATCAGGAATAGTTTCCATAAACGTGTGGGTTTTTATGATAGCAAGACAAACAGATTTGTAACCAAAGAGAAGAAAGAACTAAAGAATAAGTAGTATTACAAAATTTAACATTATAATGCAGAATTATCGTATATATTTTATTCGAATGGCATGTGCATTAATGTATATTTTTCATTCATAACGTTCTAATTATGAAGTGCTGTGTATTTTCTCTCTGTGTCTTTGGTCACTAAGAATATGGAACCTTGACTACATAAAAGACGAGTTTACAAATTGAAGAAATACCCAATAATCTTCACTATCTACTAGCATTTTATTGAAAATGTAATAAATAGCACTAAGCAAACGTTTTATAAAGTTAATACAGTGAAGAAGCCAAGGATAACATCCTTTGTTTATCATTTTATGAATGTTTTTATGCGTCATACCCGTATCGGAGATTCAAAATATAAGGGTAGTACTTAAATAAATCTCAAAACCTTTCTGAAAAAAAAAAATTCAGAAAAATATATATTTTATGCTATAGATGAAAAAAATTGCCTTCTGTCAAATATTAAATATAAGTGGACTTCGTAAAACTTATTAATAAAAAATAGATATCGAAATCAGAATAAAATAATATATATATATATATATATATATATATATATATATATATATATATATACTGTATATATATATATATATATATATATATATATATATATATATATATATATATATATATATATATATATATATATATATATATACAGTATATATATATATATATATATATATATATATATATATATATATATATATATATATATATATATACTGTAGATATATATCTATCTATCTATCTATCTATATATATATATATATATATATATATATATATATATATATATATATACTGTAGATATATATATATATATATATATATATATATATATATATATATATATATATATATCGTATTTCATGTTCCGAATATAATTTACTTCATGTCAGCCAAACATCTGAAGACGTATGTCAAAACAAAACAGCATATGATGGCGGTCTCCAGGGTGTTCATTAATAATGCCCCGGCTGTCAATAGGCTAACTCAGATAATACATTCGACTGGTCAAAGGCTGTGACAATAGTCCATATCAGTGACTTTAACTAAGATATATCAAAGGCTGTGACAATAGTCCATATCAATGACTTTAACTAAGATATATCAAAGGCTGTGACAATAGTCCATATTAATGACTTTAACTAAGATATATCAAAGGCTGTGACAATAGTCCATATTAATGACTTTAACTAAGATATATCAAAAGCTGTAACAATAGTCCATGTTAATGACTTTAACTAAGATATAACAGACTCCAAAGAAATGAGTCATCTAACTGAATGAAAAGCGAAAAAGGTACGTCATGAAATTGGAAACAATTTCTGCATTAGTTTCTGTAGCTAAAGTTATCACAGAAAACACTTAAAAAGGCTTTTTACACTATTTGCATGTTTATTTTTCATGATTTTCAACTTGGGACCCTCTTTGCAGGCACAAGCCTTGCTAGTCTTCGAATCTTTATAACAAACATGACTTTTAACGAGGAGAAAAAGTAATTGTCTTCTAAGTATTTTCTAAATCTCTTTAGAAGGAAAGATAAAAGTCAAGTGAATTCCATGAACCGGATGACGTATTTTAAGAAATATAAAAGAGTTGAAAGTCGAGCGTTTGGGACATAACTTACACAGCAGTAGAGTCCTCTCTTTATATTTGAAACTAGGAACGAAAAACATCAATAATGGTGAAAAATTAACCAGAAAGGAACAAGGCAAATAAAAAGAAGAAATAAAATAGAACGGCAGACATAAGACAAAGATAGACATCAAAGAGCTGTTCTCTGGAAATTTACGACATTTATCATCATTCTCCTCTTTCAAAATTAAGAGCATTCCTGCTGAAGATAAAAATTCGAAAAAAAATAAACTTGCAAAAACAAACGAACATGTTAGCAAAACCGAACTTTTTAAAAATGAAATTACAATGATCACCCTCCCCCCCCCCAAAAAAAAAAAAAAAAACTGGTCACTTTTGAGTGTCTCATGAATTATTCGAAATTCCTTCAAAAAATAACGCGGATAAATTATAAAAGATTATCATCTGTGGATATCCCAATATTTTAGAATTGTCTTATGATATTGATACTCATAGATAAGCAACAGAAAGTTCTCTCAGTGGTCTCATTCTAAAAGACTCCACATCCAAGTATGGGATCCTTCCTCAACATAAATTTTAAATTTGAGCCTCTAATACATCTAAATATCATAGAATAAAATAACCAAATGCCAATACTCACCCGCAAAGAACCAGGTTATGCATGGCATAGTTGCAGAACATATTTGACAGTACTGCTGATGACCGGAATTTGATATTTTGCTTGACCTTGACCTTGGACTAATTTGATCTCGACCTCTACATGCATTAATTGGCGTGGATTTTTATACTCAAATATGAACCAAGTTAGAAGTCTCTGTGGCAACGGTGTTCAAACTTAGGGCTGATTACGTGAACTGGATATTTTGATTGACCGTGATTTTGACCTATGACCTTGAACTTCCAAATTTTCACCATTTCCAGCTTTTGACATAGCAGTTAATCTCAACAAGTTTCATTACTCTACGATTAAAATCGTGGCTCAGAAGCTGTTCACAAAACAAACAGGTAAACGCACACACAAAAAAGGGCGTAAAACATAACCTTCTAACTTCGTTGACGGAGGTAAAAATGCAACATGGATGACGTACTCTACTACTACAAAGCAGTTGCTCGACGTGGTAACTGTGGAAATAACAAATAACACTTCGGTAACTACAGTAGATAACCTCCTTAGCCTAAACCACAACAACCCAAATGAGTTTCGAAGAGCACTGGAAAGAAAGTAGGAAGCCAAAATAACATTCACTAACGTCCTTTTCTCACCCAATTCCTACAACCATAGGGACCCCTCCTCAACTTTTGTCTCCTATACTTCTTCAAGCCCTACCTCCTTTATCTCTCCTCACCCCACCTATTAGATTTCCAACCAGATAGGCTTAAGAATTACTCTTACTGTTCATGGCACTTCGAAGAAGAAGCCGATTTTCTACACCAAAAATGAAAATAAGTAAAACAGTACAAGACTGATATTCAAGACTAATATAACCAAGACACAGCTTCAAAGTATAAGACTATGGGAGCCAAACGGCCAACAAAACAAGCGGTAATGGGAGCTTTTCCTATGAAATTAAGTGAAAACATTATTGTTTTATTAACAAAATAGAGTTCTTTGTCAGTTTCCGAACCCTGTTACGTTGAAAGTAGTATAAACCAGCGCAGAATAAAAATTTAAGGTGTTCAGTATGCACTCTATGCTGATTAGGAAAAAAATCGTGCTATGCAGCAACTCCAAGCAATGAAATCCATTGTTCAGATTCTACATAGGCTCAGCAGTCCTTTAATTATCAAGTATAGTCAAAATTATAAACTTATACCCATGCATGATTCCAGAGGTATACCTACCTATATTTACAAGACAATTAGTTCATGATGTCATTTTAACTTGGGTTATTCACAAAATTGTGAATTTCAAACAAAATTAAGTCTAAACGGTATGATGTGTTACAAAAATCAATGGAAAAGTAAATGTTACATCTAATTTCATATAAACGAAACCTCATTAATTTGACAAGATATGTATCTAACCCAAAATAAACTAAACTAAGCATTGATAATTAGTAAATTTGAGTTAGATTATGGTTTCTTAGTCACTTAGTGGAACAATTCACCATCACTTATCATACAGTCAAGATTCCTTAACTAACTTAACTATTTGCTAAATTAATCTTTTCTAAATTATAAGACAAAGATGCGTTTTACTCGTATATCTAATTTAATTACTGGTTCTAAACGTTCATTATCTAATATAGACTAAATATAAGTGCAAATACACTCTTTTTTAAAAGGAAAAGCGGTCAGGTAGGACCGAGAATAAAATATTAAGGTAAAAAGTGAAGAAAAGGAAAATAATGACATCACAATACATTTCATAGATCCAATATTATACATCCGTTAGAGAATGGATATATTATGTATGTACATAAGGCTTTCATTACCATTTTAACTTTCATCAAGAAATTCGACCAAAATTTGAAAATAATGAAAATTTAATAATATTAGCAACGATACTTGGAAGCGATAATCCGTATCTAGTGAAATTTTAAGCTAATTTGTGTACTCGCACTTCTATTATTTACAGGAAATTTTAGTATGTGGAACTCAACGGTAAATTATCGACATTACAAATTTGTGAGTTTGAAATCTAAAAAAATAAAAAAAATTGAAAAAAATAAAAATTTCCCCTGAATATTGTTATTGCAAGCTCCAGAAACCAGATTCATGAAAAACATAAGTCTCGGTATCACGGATTAATCAAAACTTTTCTATTTCCTTGCTTTCGAAAAATGGAGAAAACTCTCCGTAACTATTCAGCTTATCTCCTGTTAAGGCAACTTTCTCAAAACAGAGGACGAAATACTACACCGAAAAAACAACAGCCAAACTTTGGGGAGAAATAAAAGCTCATACTGAGCAAGTTCATCGCCAAGACAGACCCCCAATACTTGCCCAAGAAACAAAATGACCTCGGAGGTTTCATAACGAGACTTCAGAGGCTTAGACGAAAAAAATGATCTTAGGCTCCCGATGGGGCTTTGAGGAAGATAACGAACGATCAACCAAGATAAAGCAATCGCCATTCGGAGGGTCAGAAATAAAAAGGCCTGTGGGGAAACGTCCCTGCGTAGCGATCTGCAGGACTGGGGTTCGAGTACGCTAAGGATTGATCGTTTCTATAGTATCTGCAACCTCACTATCCTAGTGAGCGCCTATAGGTCTACTTGCTGATTCATCAACAGCCATTTCCTACCCCTCCCTGGTCCTAGTTTGGGTGGAGATCGGGTTTTGGCGCTAATCATAATCTTGCTCGTTTGCGACAACGTCGTCATAACTCAAAAATAGCTATTTTTCAGGAAAGCCATTTTAATCAATCAAAACACTCTCATGTTAATGTATGTCGTTAAGGCATTTAATCAATTTTTTAGGTACAATTATGACACTTTTGCGAAAGAAATCAGCATTTGAAGATGAATATGTCTATATGGATAACTCAAAAATAATTTTTTTTAAGTTATGACGTTGTCGCCGCAAGCGAGCGATATGTATATATTATTATTATTATTATTATTATTATTATTATTATTATTATTATTATTATTATTATTATTACTAGCTAAGCTTCAATCCCAGTTGGAAAAGCAGGATGCTAAAAGCCCAGGGGCTCCAACAGGGAAAATAGCCCAGTGAGGAAATGAAAAAGGGAAAATAAAACATTTTAAGAAGAGTAACATCAAAATGAATATCGCCTATATAAACTATATAAAATTTTAACAATACAAGAGGAAGAGAAACTAAATAGAATAGTGTGGTCAATCTTTAGGACATTGTCCTGCTGGCTAGGGAACTGTCACTGTCCCTTGCCTCTGGCATTCATGACGGCCTTTAAACCTTTAAACATCGGAAACACACGAGCGAACAAACACACACACGGTACAAATGGGGTTTCAAATGCCATTAACAAACTCTATTAAGAGCAGATTTTACACGGCTGCCTCCCAAAAGTTTACCTAATTGCGAGAACTTCATGACACCAACGCAGATCTGTTAGTAATCGTTTTCATAAAGTTTGTTCACGTATAATCAGCAGTTAAGCAATATATATATATATATATATATATATATATATATATATATATATATATATATATATATATATATATATATATATATATATATATATATATATATACATATATATGTATATATATATATCACTATAATCATCATCATCATCTCCTACGCCTATTGGCGCAAAGGGCCTCGGTTAGATTTCGCCAGTCGTCTATATCCTGAGCTTCTAAATTAATACTTCTCCATTCATCAACTGATACTTCACGCTCCATAGTCCTCAGCCATGTAGGCCTGGGTCTTCCAACTCTTCTAGTGCCTTATGGAGCCCAATTAGATGTTTGATGAACTAATCTCTCTTGGGAAATGCGAAGTGCATGACCAAACCATCTCCATCTACCCCTCACCATGATCTCATCCACATATGGGACTAGAGTAATCTCTCTTATAGTTTAATTTCTAATCGTGTCCTGCCATTTCACTCACAAAATTTTTCAGAGGCTTTGTTCTTAAATCTGCAATATCTGTTGGATATTATTTCGTTGTCAAACCACGACTCATGTCCATACAGTAACACAGACCTCACTAAACTGATATATAACCTGATTTTTTTTTATGTAATTTCAGGCAATTTGATTTCCATACATACATATATATATATATATATATATATATATATATATATATATAGAGAGAGAGAGAGAGAGAGAGAGAGAGAGAGAGAGAGAGAGAGAGAGAGAGAGAGAGAGAGAGAGAGAGAGAGAGAGAAACTCATACAATGAAAGAATTATGTTTATTGCAATCTAATATAACTAACATTACAACGGAACTTCCTTTCCATTTTCTGTTGATATTTTTCTTAGAACAAGTAATTTTGCGATCAATGAGAATGCACAAGTGCACCACATTTCGTTCTTAATTTGATTGAATTGTACCCATTTTTATAAAAAGAGCATTATAGCATACATAAAATTTATTTTTGCACCACATAAATTTAAAATATAACCTTTTTTTTAATTGTAATTATGGCACTAACAATCCTATACAATAAGAACAACAAATTACTACGGTAAATCTACTTCAAATTAAAACACATGAGCAAAACAAATCGAGGAATTAAAACATCTATTATGGTCTACCAAAAGCGAAAATTTCCAAAAGCAACCGAAAATGTCTGTAATTGTCAAAGCAAAAAATTGATATAAATATGATTTCGCAGGCAGGACTAAAGTAGCGTTTATGTGTGTTAAAGAGGTTTAAATAGTATCTTTAGACATCTATAGTAACATATCTTAAAATAGATTTGTGTAAATATAAGAGCGCACAGAAAACTAATTTGCCCATGTCAAAGGAGACACCGCCAGTCCCAAAGGATTTCGGTGACACAATTCAAGAATTAGCTTAATAATCACCAACGTTAAGACCAACCAAAAAGCTTTAACATATTAATTAAAGGGGTTTATATTATGTACATGCATATTAATGTAATTTAGCTAGTTAAAAAATGGTGCATATAAATAGAACTATGCATTCATGTTCACACGTATGTGCGTCCGTGTATACGTATTTTTGCGAGCGTCTGCTTTCGCAGTTGCAGTTCAATTGCTCTCATGCGACAATTTCAATTAAACTTATCCCCTTAAAAATTAACATTACAATATCTAGCTATTTCATGCAAGTAACAATGTTACAATATCCTGATAATTCATGCAAGTAATAGAATTAAATATCCTAATATATCTTGCACATTTAGCCAACCGCATAAGTGCTTCAGGTTTTTGCATCTGATGTTTAATAGATTCTTATATATAGAGGCCTGAAACTAGAACTTCAGATACCACAATATTTCTGAGAGAGAGAGAGAGAGAGAGAGAGAGAGAGAGAGAGAGAGAGAGAGAGAGAGAGAGAGAGAGAGAGAGAGAGAGAGAGTTAATAACGAACACGGCAACTAAAATTTTTACATCATAATCACGTGATATATCAAACCAATACTCAACTTAATACACACCAAAGTGAGGAAGCGAATAAACGTACAATAAACTTGCTTTTACGGAGCCGATGTTCTGTCATGGTTTTACATCCTAAGTGAGAGAGCCATTATAATAAATCCACGGACCCCATTAAAATAGACCCCATTAATTCATCCAGGTATTAAATCATGAAAAGTATAAACCTAACCTCACTCTCATCAATCAAAACATCAAATTAGATTTTGTTGTCATTTTCATACGTTCTCTATGCTATAAGAGAGGGCTGGATGGCAAATCTCACAAGTCTGGTAAGTAATAAACCCTAACTAAAACGTTATAAAAATGACAGAGTTGGATCCTTTAAACATTCCTCAGCTATTCATGACATCCTTTAAAACTTTCTCTAGTATTAATGACATCCTTTAAAACAAACTCTGGTATTCATGGCATCCTTTAAACCTTCCCCTGCTATCCATGAGTATCCTTTAAACATTCCTCAGCTATTCATGACATCCTTTAAAACTTTCTCTAGTATTAATGACATCCTTTAAAACCAACTATGGTATTCATGGCATCCTTTAAACCTTTCCCTGCTATCCATGAGTATCCTTTAAACATTCCTCAGCTATTCATGACATCCTTTAAAACTTTCTCTAGTATTCATGACATCCTTTAAAACCTTCTCTGATATTCATGGCATCCTTTAAACCTTTCCCTGCTATCCATGAGCATCCTTTAAACATTCCTCAGCTATTCATATCTTTTAAAACTTTCTCTGGTATTCATAACATCCTTTAAAACCTTCTCTGGTATTCATGGCATCCTTTAAACATTCCTCGGCTATTCATGACATTTTAAAAATCTTTCTATGGTATTCATGACATCCTTTAAACCTTTCTATGGTATTCTAGGGCATCCTTTGAACCTTTCCCTGCTATCCAAGAGTATCCTTTAAACATTCCTCAGCTATTCATATCTTTTAAAACTTTCTCTAGTATTCATGACATCCTTTAAAACCTTCTCTGGTATTCATGACATCCTTTAAACATTCCTCGGCTATTCATGACATTTTTAAAATCTTTCTATGGTATTCATGACATCCTTTAAACCTTTCTATGGTATTCTAGGGCATCCTTTGAACCTTTCCCTGCTATCCAAGAGTATCCTTTAAACATTCCTCGGCTATTCATGACATTTTATTAATCTTTCTATGGTATTCATGACATCCTTTAAACCTTTCTATGGTATTCTAGGGCATCCTTAGAACCTTTCCCTGCTATCCAGGAGTATCCTTTAAACATTTCTCTGCTATTCCTGACATCTTTTAAACCTTACTAAGTTATTCAGGATATCCTATAAACATTTCTTTGCTATCCATGAGTATCCTTTAAACATTCACCATACAATCTTTCTTCTCTCAAGGGGTTAAGTACAGGACTGTAATTGTTCAGTGGTTACATAACTCTTGATAAGGGTAGAAGAGACTCTTTAGCTATGGTAAGCAGCTCTTCTAGGAGAAGGACACTCCGAAAGCAAACCATTGTTCTCTAGTCTTGGGTAGTGCCATAACCTCTGTACCATGGTCTTCCACTATCTTGGGTTAGAGTTCTCTTGCTTGAGGGTACACTCAGGCACTATTCTATCTTATTTCTCTTCCTCTTGATTTGTTTAAGTTTTTATAGATTATATAGGAGATATTTATTTTAATGTTGTTACTGTTTTTAAAATATTTTTTGTTCTTGTTTTCTTTCCTCACTCGGCTGTTTTCCCTGTTGGAGCCCCTGGGCTTATAGCATCATGCTTTTCCAACTAGGGTTGCAGTTTAGCAAGTAATAATAATAATAATAATAATAATAATAATAATAATAATAATAATAATATGCTAAGAAAAATAAAATAACTTATCCCATCATAATAGGGAAATCAGGTTTGATGATATAAAGACAAACAGACGAATGGTTATATTTGCAAATTAACATTTAAATGAGACGGGAATTGTTTCCCTTAAAATTAAAACTTCACTATACAAAAATTCACAAGAAGCCTTTTTATGTCTTACCGAGATGACCCACAAGAAAAATGGGAGATCCATCAATCACGAGATATCCCTTGCATCATCACAAACTCCACTCTCTCTCTCTCTCTTATGGCTGGAGTGCCTTGGGCAGTCTCAAAAACTTTTTGGACAATCTCAAAATACTTTCCTCATGCATTTTGTGACTCTTCAGACTCTTTTATACCTATTTTCAAGAGCACAATTAGTATCTTCGTACGGCTTTTAATCAAGAGAAAGTGGAGAGGAGAATCATAATTGATATACAGTTCGACCACATGGGGATTTCATAACGAGCGATTACTGAGGAGCATATTTAATAGCTCGAGAAAAACAAATGTGAATATTAATGGTAAAATTGCGTAAATTAATATGGGTAAAACATAACTGACAACAATCCATTGAAACTATTTTCAAAACATCTACGATTCTGTATCGGGCAATTTAGCATTTACGAGAAAAAAACAATTACTTAAGATCCATTATGTAACACGTAATGCAAGGCCTATCTTAAGTAGTTTAAAAACAATAAGGTTTAAAATTGATATCATCATCATCCCCTACACCTATTGAAGCAAAGGGCCTCAGAGAAGATTCATTGGCTAAATTCATTAAAGGATATCCAGTTCCTTGTGATGCGCAGTGCCTATCTAAGGTAAGTAACTCCTAGCCGGTCCATACTGATTCCAGTAAGATCATCCGCCAGGCATTGAGGGTAGAAGCTGAAGAGACACCTTGTCTATTGACTTAATCCAATCTGTCACCCTGCTCCAAGTGACTTCATATACATACATGCATACATAAAGGCATACATACATACATACATATATATAAATAAATAAATATATATATATATATATATACATATATATATATATATATATATATATATATATATATATATATATATATATATATATATATATATATATATATATATATATATATATATATATATATATATATATATATATATATATATATACACACACATATATCAAATATATACATATATATATATATATATATATATATATATATATATATATATATATATATATATATATATATATATATATATATATATATATATATATATATATATATAATTAACTTATGATATTTTTTGGTTTTCATGGCAATAATGAGCATTACACGTTTAAGATAAACTTTCTCCGGATTCTCAATAGATGTGACAATCAAAACCCTTGTGTCTAATGATACACATGAACACAAATACGGTTTACCACAACTAAAGATGTGATTCTCACAAAATGGCCACAAAAGAGCTTGAATAATCCTGGCCGGAAATATATCCCAAATTATGAATAATTTTTACCAGTTAAAAGTAATTTCCAATTTAAGAAACATTAAAAATTATATGTTATCTTGATACATAATTCTACTTAGTTCTTAAATATATATTACGTTATGAAATGTATTCGTCAAACAAACAAAAAATCTCGCGGAAGTGACAGCGATTCTGCCATATATCATGAAACCTCGATTGCTCTTGCCAAACTTCAAGCTGCCTTAACGTTCATTATTACTAAGTTAACATCCTTCTACAATGCCGACAAAGTTAAAATATTATCAAAGTAAATAAAATTTAAACTCAGCTCCCCCCAAAAAGAATGGAAGGGTATTTTATTAGAAATATAAACCCTTAAATAAATTACACGAAGAATTTATATATTTATCAAACCTTTTAATCCACCCGTGTTATTTTTCTTGAACAATGAAAAGGCACTAAACCGACCTTGCCAAATACTGGCACCGATTTTATTTACTACATGATCAATCAACAGAAGCTGTAAGTACAGAAATGCAAAGATCAATATTTACATTTACAATAATTAATATTTCATAACAATAAAAACTTCCACACAAGAAACTCGAGAAACTTAATGTCCCAGTATTATTCCGGTACGGCTAGGTTTTTACAATTCGTAAAAATATTTAAATTTGGATATAAAACTTTTAATTCCATGTTAAAAAAAAGCTAAACGAAAATTCTAATAATTTCTTAGCTATCCCAATAACAGTTTATAATAAAGCTACATTGTCTAGCCAGCACTTCAATTATTACATTCATTTAAATATTCTCATTTGTTCTGATGAACAATTCATATAAACGAATATTGTAAAATTAACTCAAAATCATATCGCATTATCAAATTATAATGAGAATCCTAAAGAAAATTCTAAATTCCTTATACTTGGGAACGTTAAAAAACAATAACCTAAAAGAATCTAAAAAAAGCCGAGTCTGTTAATATTCAAATCCTAATTAGGTGCACAAGGAGTAAAGCTGATTAAAGGAAAGGAAAAAAGTCTTAAAAAAAATTCATCTTAATTATATAGGAATATTGATGTATACTTTACTATGAACTTTGAGGAGATTTTGGCAGCTTTATAAAATCTAATGAAAATGTAGATTTAACACTAAACTCTAAAGCTTCTTATGGAACTTGAAACTCTTGAATAGTTTATTTCCCTTGATAATGAACATTCGCTTTCTCTTGATATTGTATATTTTCTTCAATCTTCTCGGTAACTATTAGCTATTAATAATCGCCAATGAAATCACACTTTCATAATTTTTATTTTTCTTTAATTTCTTTAAAGTATTTGTAGCTCAATACTCAACCCAATCTTTAAACAATTCTTTTTCAAAATTTTCATGCAATGGCTTTAGCATTGAGATTATGGATCAAAGTGATACCACCACCACCGCCACCGCCAAAAAAAAAAAAAAAAAAAAAAAAAAAAAAAAATCAAACTTGCAGTATTTCTAACTGGCCGGAATTCAAATTTGGGGCCTCAAACATTCATGGAAACAATGCCATCAATATTCAAACCCCGAATTCGGTGGGTAATTGCCGAATTTTGCGCAAAAATGTCGAAGTGATTTCATCGAATAAAAAAAAAATAAAGAAAACATACCCTGTGTTTATCCACTTTAGCTACCAAACATTCAGATGAATATCAATTGGAAAAAGAAAAAAAGAAGAAAATTCCCATACCTTTGACGAATCCATATTGCGCTGCTGAAAATGAAAAGGTTATCCAGAAGACATTTTATCAAGTTAAAGTTTAAATATTGCTAATTAGATAATGATAAAAAATTACTTGAAGATTGACGAACTAAAGTTCAAATTATTCTAAAAAATAAGACAATGATGAGAAATTACTTGAAGATTGAGGAACTATAATTTAAAATTAGTTTAGAAACTAAGGCAAGCTATACACATTTAGTAGCTATGAGAGCAAGATCTAAATCCCTGTTTTATTCAATATTTTCACACCCGAATCACGTGAGTAAATTTCCTTCACTAAATCAATTTTATATAGTTTAGATTCGTTATAAATTATAATATTCACCACACTACTGGAATATTTAATCTTTATAAAAACACAAAATTGAATCCTTTAATATCAAAAGTATTGAAATGTAGGATCACGATCCTTTTTATAACAATATAAAACAGATCAACAATTTAAATCTAATTACCAATTAGTTGAAATAATCTGAGTAGACTGTTAAAAAAAGTAAAAAATGTGAGACAATCATTGTTATAAGTGATACAAATCGGTCCAAATTACGACATAAAACTATATTTCAGTACAAAAATAGATGGCGAATCCTAAACATGATTCGATGAATGATAAACGACCTCTTTAATCATGTAGGGTATTCCACTTTATTCACAAAACATGAAAACCGATCACTGGAAACAGTGAGGTAATAGGACCCCATTATGTTGAAAAATACATCTTATCATCAGCTAGATATATTAATTTATCGCGTTTATTATCCAGAGTAACAATAGAAACAACAAAGGATTATAAATAAAATTATAACACTGCCCGAAAAAAATTGACTTGCTTCCCCAGCCAAAATTTGGTGTTACTTTTATTTTCATTGTAATATTTTAATAAAATGTACCGTTCTGGATACCATGTGCATTGTACAAATTGCTATTGGAGTCTAAGGATCTACTAAAACTAGTTTGTACAAGGGGCAAATTCCCCACCACGATTACACAACACAAATTCAAATATTAAATTCGATTAAAAAATACGAAAAGCATGCAAAATGCACATATAATGTACAGAAATAAAATAAACTATACAGGAGTGGAACATTGTGCTGAAATCAAGATACAGATAATTAAAAATAACATGTTTACCATTAAATACCATCGAATGCATCCAAATAATCTGCATATGACATACACCTCACTAGGGAAAAAAACCAGAAAAACACCTCAAATTAGTGTTCTCGAGGGAATACAAGTTTTAATTTCCTCAAATATCAGTTCATAAATGGGGAAAGTTTTTAAGTTTAAAGTATTACCATATCGTTGTTGACCCGTATTGTAAACCAAAATTCCCCCCAAAAGCATTCTTGGTAAAATCTAACAAAATATGTTAATATAAACAAAATTAAGGTCTAATTTTGATCTTCGACTTCGTTTGAAAATATAATCCTAATAATTTAACGAGTTCTCAGACTTAACGGTAAATTCAAAAACTTGCAAGTAAACATTTATATCTTTTTAACTTTTTTAACCATCAAACGTAACATTGAAACTTCATGTCTACGAGACTCCAATAGCATCAAAATATAATTTTACTTACCTTTAGAGATTAATCTGAAAAAGATAGAAGTTTGAATTTTAGTTCCAAAATAAAAACCATTAAAAGTTATAAAGCTAAATGTACAAAAGTTGAACTATTATTTGACGGTGAACAATGATTTACTTTCCTTCTGAGTGAAGTTTATATCTATAAAATGTGCAGAGACTGAATACAAAGTAAAAGAAAAAAATATATTCATTTGAATTGAAAGAAGAAACCATTTGATAAGAAAAAAAAAAAAGAATCGAAAAGTACTAAATAAAAGCAGAAATTACCAAATATTTCTTCAATTCAAAATTTTCTATTTCAGCTTTCTATGGAACTCCTTTTTCCTTTGCCTACACAAACACCGAAGAGTATGGCCTATTCTTACCACATTCTCCTCTTTCCTGACAACACTAAGGGAACTGAAATATTCTTCTTCACTCAGGGGTTAACAACTGCACTGTAATTGTTCAGTGGCTACTTTTCACTTGGTCAGGGTAGAAGAGACTTCCAGAAGCACATTACAAAGTCAAACCATTATACTTTACTCTAGGATAGTGCTATTCATGCACGCTATTCCTTATTTCCTTTCCTCACTGGTCTATTTTCCCTAATTAAGCCCTTAGGCTTAAAGTATCCTGTTTTTACAACTAGGAAAAACAGGATAATAATGATAATAATGATAATAATAATAATAATAATAATAATAATAATAATAATAATAATAATAATAATAATAATATTATCATCATATTACTATAATCATACAGCAATTAAATCAGCCTCAACAACAGCTTCTTTAACATTTTTCTTTAATCACTAAAATAATGAAATGGAAAACTCAATGTTGTTTCTTCTTAAGGATAAATTCACCTTTAAAAGTATGATAAAACTATGTTTTCAATGATTTTCCAAGAATAAAATTCTTATCAAAGAAGTCAATCGTCAATGGAACTCATCAATATAGTGCAACGTTAAGTGTTTAGCATAAATATTTTGTTAACTAATACTTCTAATACTCAAAAATACTGTTCTTTGACAATTCATAAGATTCTCTTTAAAAATATTGCATTCTGCAGCTTATCAATAAAAGTTACATGTACCAAGAAGACATATGAAAAGAAAATAAGTTTCAACAACAAAACTCCTGAAAAAAATAAGAGCCAGAAAATATGTCATTAATGAAGGTATTTTCGATGAGCACTTTTTTTTACCTTTTTTTTTTTTTTTTAAACCTATCAACGGTGATAATTCCTAGAAAATCCTTCAAATATTACCCATGTAGAGCAGATGGGGAGAATGACTATACATACAAATATATGCAAACACTAAACTCAAAATATAATGTCTTTTTAGCCATAAAAGAAATGTATGAAGGTTTAGGAAACAAATGAAATAACAATTTTGTATTATAAATAATGAATACTAAACTTTTCGACTTCACGTAAGAATATAATGAAAAGCTCGCTAGCTACCGCCTGTCGTGAAAAATACTATAACTGAATCAGGCTGTATGAAAATGAAAACTGAATTTGCAACAAAACTGAACTTGAAATTGAAATGAAGACTCGTGGAATCGAATAGGTTATTATAAACTTTATAAAAGTCCAAGTAAAACCGTTTATTTGTATCTAGACGGGATGCAGTTTTTTTTCATTCATGGCTTTCTATATTAATTTTGCTTTTCTCTCTCCCTCTCTCTCTCTCTCTCTCTCTCTCTCTCTCTCTCTCTCTCTCTCTCTCTCTCTCTCTAACTTTCATCTATCGTTAACCGGTCGAGTTATATATTGTTGGATGCAATGAACCTCATTCTTTATTCTATTAAGTGGTCGCACAAAAACATGAGCCAAGATTTAATGAGAAATTTCCTTTTTCATTTTCAACGAAATATACAGAAGTAAAACAGCTGCATTATGACTAATAGGTGATTTTGTTTTTAGGGGTGTTTATTGCAAAGGCAAGGCCTAAACGTATTTAATCGAGAGATTTCTTAATTTGGTTTTTACACAGTCATTTTTTTTTACTTATTAGATAAGTAAGCATGTACAAGCATCCATTCACAGAATGAACAAAATTGCGTTCAAATTTAGACTAATGAGAAAAAATGATATTTGTTATTTGGAAAAGATCCTTAAAATGTTCTTTGCGCTGTCATTTATGAACAGGAAATAAGCCGATTAAACATCATGACAAAACATGTGTTAATGTTTACATTATAGCCAGCAATATTTGATCATTTGAGACTTCTCCATGTACTTGACCTCTCTTGATAAGCGTTATGCACTTTTAAACAAGAGTAAACTTGTTCGTTCTTTTTCACCACATCAAAAAATAAAATAGTATTACAATCCACTCAAATACTTGGGACGTTATTTATCTGAAATGAATTTATTTACCGTATTTGATTCCCACCTACAAACACCTGATGTCTAATTTGCGGCTAAGACTGAATTCAAGGTTACCTACAGATGATAACCATTTGTCTTTATAACTACTAATCACTTACAGTGTTTGATCTTTAAAACAGTAGTTCTGCGGGGATGTAGGATTTCTTGGCTGAGGAGTATGTGTTTCTTTCTGGAAGAAGTTTTACTGCTGCTTTATGGTCATGGGGAGGGGGGGGGGGATTAAAGAGTCCATAGGGTTCCTGTAATACATCTGGGGGTATTGCTAATTATCGTCCGTAGATTGTGCCTCTACCAGCAAAGTGTTGAGGACTGCATCTGAGGCTCTTACCATTCTCAGTCCTAGTAGGATCTATGGCAAATCCTTTTTCCACCATTCATCCTGACATTTGGCAGTGAGCGATGGAAGCGATGGCTTATACCATTGGTTATAAGGATGTGCATCGTCATATGGTTTAATTTGGTCCCGAGGCTGGTGGCAAGGTAACCCCATAGGGCTGACGAGAAATTAGCTCCCCATGGCTAGTTATGTACTAGGGAAGTCCGTGTTTGCTGAAAAAAATTGATTACAGCTTCTGAGCAGCTTTCTACTATCTGCTGTTTGTCAGGTGTTGCCTCGGGTCATCTGGAATCCCGGTTGATGATGATGAAAAGGTTTCTATATATTTCGGAGGGGTTATGGGTCTCACAAAGTCGACGTCAATGTGAAAAGGTGGCGATCAATTATCTTGAATTCCCTTATCTCAGATTCTGTGTACTTTGTGATCTTTGATGTTTGTCAAGGAAGATTTCGCAATTTTTTAATGTGTCTTCATTGCCCTCAAAATGTATAGCTCAAATAGGATGCCGTCAGTGGAGAGGCCTGGAGGGCGAGATAAATCTTGGGTAAGGTTGAAAGCGTTCCTCCTCAAAACTAATAGAAAATAGGAATTGTCTCATAGGTAATGGTTCTCTCCAGTATCTAGACGAAATCCCCTCACAAAAGGGTGGCAGTCCCTGCCAGAGCCACTGTAGGTCTTCGTTACCCTTCTGGCGTCCTACTATCTAGGGGTCACAGTCTAGGTATATCCGATTTGGATGGCATTAATAGTATTCCTGGAAAGGGCATCTGCGACCTTATTAGAATACATTTCGTTTAATAAAGGTATATGAAATGATACACCTTAAAACTTTTAATTCTAAAACTTTCCATTCTTTCCAAAGTTGAAACATAATTGACGATTCACGAATAAAAGATACTTTGAGAGGTATCAACATTACAGTATCAACCAAAAAACACTTGAAGACATTTATCATCACTAAACATAAAAGCATAAATGATCACACCTAATGTACACAGGCATCCAACCCCCCCCCCCCCCCCCCTCAAAAAAAATTAAAGTCTTTTGTAATGAATAGTATGAAAATGCATTTAGAAACTGAGATATAACCAGATAATGATAGTACCCACCAGTTATTTATTTTCTTTTGCAATTCATCTGGATTAAATTTTTAGGGTTAAGTGTTTACCCACGAATGAAAAATCAAGCCTAATGCGATAATTACCTAAAATAAACACGGTGAAATTTAAAACATATTAAGTGTGTTTATGCAAATGTGCGACTCTTCTGTGGTTGGATATTACATGAAAATTATGAAAATGCGTGCGCGCCCTGTGCAATAAAAGCTTATGAAGGCCATCAATCATAGTCTACAGCACAATAGCCATGTTAGATTAGGCGACACGCGCAGTACAGCTAAGAAAAATATGAATTCAAGTTACTCAACTCGAACATCACCACACTTTTCATGCTATTTAATCTCTTCAGGGAGAGAGAGAACTTGGGTCAACAGTTTTAAAATATGAGAAAAAAAAGGAAGCGGAGGGATTTTCTTTGGCGAATAAATCTTTTTTCCGACATTATTCATTTGCATATATTCTTAGATTTGTTAAAAAAAAGTTTTAATTTCAGCAAAGATTACACTATGTTTATGCAAATAAATATTCAACCCACAAAACCTATTTTTAATATTATATAAAATATGAAATATACACAAATGCATACACACACACACCGACACACACACACACACACACACACACACACACACACACACATATATATATATATATATATATATATATATATATATATATATATATATATATATATATATATTATATATGTGTGTGTGTATACATACAAATATATATTTAGAAATAAACAAATAAATATATAGATGTATATATATACATATATGTATATATGCAGACATATATGTGTGTACATGCATTTCAGCATCCCGTGTTTCTGTGAGCTGTATGCACAAGTGTGTGTGTGCGTTAAAAGAAGTATTTTATTTGTATGTCCCCCAAAAAAGCAAGAATCTATCAACGATAATAATAAAAAAAAAGAATATTTTTTTTCATACCCTTCATTTCAATCCATTTTAATCCCTTTATTTCGACCTTCACAATTCTTTCATCCCATAAGATGTAGTAACTATTTCAAAGGAAACACTTTCCGTAAGGATGCCAGCAAAATGAGCGAAAGTCTGGTTTTCAGCAAAAAGATTTTTCTTAAAAGAACCAGCATGGAAGAAAAATTGTGCAATGAAAATGTGGTTCAGTCTTTCGTATAACATCTTAACGTAAGCTCTATGATTGGTAAGTCCTCTTTCTCTAACAGCAGGGAATCTGCAGGACGCCTTTCCCCGCTTGATTATTTTCCTCTGGCTCCTTTATTGGAATTAAATTATATAATATTTTGTACTATAAGAAATAGTGTGCAATAAATTCCATGCACATATGGGAGTTCCATTCTGTTAGTGGTTGTTTATCAACTAAATGGTCTCATTGCTTATAATATTAACATTGTGCTGCCTTGACCAAAAATCATTATTGTTTTTGACGGGTTATTTCTAAGATGAAATTAGACTTCAATTAAAAGTTTTGCACAATTTTACAAAATGAAATCTGACAACTGAGTACTAAAAACTTTCTGTGAAAAAGGGAATTAACCCTATTATTTCTCAATTTTCTAATATAAAAAAAGAAAAATAAATAAACATCTTATAAAAACTGAAGCATTACCCCTTAACTTACGAGGAGACAATTAGTACACAATAAAGTACAGACGATCTTTCCTTAACACCACTAACGTATGGGAAGATGCTACACCAATATAGCCTCCTAAACAGCTGCCTTGTCTCATAAAGACAGCCGATAAGATTAACACTTGTAATAAGATAAGATCCAGTGCAAGACCTGCGATCATTAGGAAGATAAATAATTAGCTTAAATTGCATTATATATTACCAGGGTGTTATCTTTGTTTCTTCAAGATTTTCCTAAGTCCCCTTCTTTCTAAGATATTTGGAATAAAAATTACACAAATTAACATTAGGGCACACAAATCAACACAAACATCAAATATATATATATATATATATATATATATATATATATATATATATATATATATATATATATATATATATATATATATATATGAATATGCATAAATATATATTTTTAGATACATACGTATAAAGATATATAGATACAGAAATAAGTATACTTATAAATATATAGGTATACATACAGTATATATACATATTTATACAGTGTAAATACATACACAGTATATATATATATATATATATATATATATATATATATATGTGTGTGTGTGTGTGTATATAAACAATATATATATATATATATATATATATATATATATATATATATATATATATATATATACATACATATGAATAACATATAAACATATATAAAGATAATTCTATCAAACTTGTAATATCAATTTCTTCAAATAAGCCAAAAGTACCTCCTAATCTCGAATTCACTCGCCTCGGGTCACAAGCCCATGGGGAAATTAATCTTATCATATTAAGAATTTCTGGTCAGCCAAGGAGAGTCAAATTCGAAAGAACAGTAGATTGTTATACCCTTTAGGCTATATAGAAATCTAAGAGTTGATTCAGATTGTCATACAAATTCCGGTCAAATTCAGGTTTTTGTAATGAAAATGGAAATAAATCTATTTCCACCATTGTAGCCTATATGAAAATTCTTATCACTGTTTTAAGGCAATATTAAAACTAAAGGAAAAATTGATTTCATGATAATAATTTCTAGCTCGGGAAGGATTCGAACCACTGGGGAATTGAAATCGAAATGTTCGTCTAGTGTTATACACACGAGGCTATAAAGTGGGAAGAGTTGATTCCGAGTCTGCCGTACATAGTTCCTGTCTAATTCAGGTTTTGAACTTAGAATAGAGATAAAGCAATCTTTACAAATATAGTCTATTAGTTAGTTTGCAACACTTGACTGTTGTATGATAATATTATCACTAACAACAGTCATTTTAATTTTTCAAATATCGATTTACCTCAGCTTCGGAATCACAGAATCGTGGGGACATTAATTTCATGATGAGAATTTCTGGTCAGCCAAGGATTCAAACCTCTGCTAAGTCGAAATCGAAGCGACAGTCGATTGTCATACTCATCAGGCTTTAAGGAGAGATGGGGGTTAAATTCGACACTGCCGTACATATTCCAGATGATTTTGGGTTGTGTACTTGTTATTCATATGGCGATCACATGGACTTTATGTGATTGGTCTTGGCTTTAGTACTGGCTTTGACAGTATTAATCATAAGATCCTTGTTTTCATATTTGAACTGATGTGGATTGGTGTATCATTTGTAAGTGTTACCATTGAAATTTTAAGAAACAAGGTAACAAGGTACTTTGTATGTGAATATGGAGAGCTTGTTGTTGTATATAGATATAACACTTTTTTTTCTAGAATAATGAAATAAATTCAACT
>NC_090765.1:45852104-45863224 GCF_036898095.1 Palaemon carinicauda | reverse complement strand
AATGAAAAAGATATAAAAAGAATTGAATGCTTCCAAAGAATTGAAATAGGTCAATCGATCATTGACCTAAAGAAAATCGTCAGAACTCGGTGTAATCATGGATGATAGACTGTCAATGAATGAACATATAAATAATATGGTAAGAAATTGTAACTATCATATTAGAAACATAGCATATATTAGTAAATACTTAGATGAAAAATCTATGGCCATACTCATTAATCACCACATATTTTCAAGAATTGATTACTGCAACTCACTGTCTATGGCTTACCAAATTATCAGCTGAAGAAAATTCAGAGAGTACAAAACAGAGCCGCTAGATTAATAAAAGGACTACACAATAGGGAAAGAGTTACCCCTGCACTAATTAAATTACACTGGCTGCCGGTAAATGTGAGAATTGAATACAAGCTACTCTTACTACGTTTAAGATACTGAACCCAAAATGAACCAAAAATATCTAAAAGAATGCCTGAACAAACCAGAACTAGAAGCAAATGTTAACATAAGACACATGAGTGACAAACATAGGGCTATCTGAACCAAGAACAAATAGTAAATTTGGTGGAAAGGGCTTTAAGCTACTGTGCGGCTAGACATTATAATAAACTGCCAACTGAAATGAAGGACCTTAAGGGAGCAATTGAATTTAAGAAGAAACTAAAGACATTACTTTTCTCACACGATCATATGATTTGGAAGATGCTACAATCAAAGAATTGTATAAGTTACAAGGAAAATGTTTCGTTAGATGGTTGATATGGACCCGGCCCCGAGAAGTAGTTCACTCGACTTCAGTGGAGGGTTGGATTTAAACCCAAAACAAGTAACGTAAGAAAGAAATATCTCTCTATATAGTTCTATCTATCTATCTACCTACCTGTATATATATATATATATATATATGTGTGTGTGTGTGTGTGTGTGTGTATACACAACTAGAACCAGACACTTGCTCTTTACTATATAAGGAAGATTCCACAAGCTATTTTTCTATTTTATACAGCATTTCTAAATGTGTTTCTTCTTTGTAATGTTATGGAAATGAGCCATAAATTGATGTGCCTGAATTTATTGTGTATTTCGTTTGAATCTTTTTATCAACTTTCTATTCACTTGTCAGTGTTATGTATATTTTGCAATCATTATGTATAATATATATATATATATATATAATTTATGTATATATATATGTATATACATACAAATATACAGATATATATACATACAGACATATATAAGAGCGAAGATAACACACCAACTCGATTATTTAATTATTTATTTTTCATTATTTCTTCACCTTGAATAAACCCCTCGGATATTAGACCTATATGGTGGGTCGTCATTTTTTTTTTCCGATGTCACTTCGTTCGGCGACACTTCGTCCACGTCTTTTTGTCCAATATAGGCACCGTTGACTATAATCTAAGCTTCGGCTTATGTAATTTGTTGCAAGTTTCAAAACCAACGACATTAACTAACTTTTGCTTTATACACAAAACGACATAAGAAAAATCAAATAATATCTTTGAATTCATAACCCAAATGCATAAATTGTTTTCATTAGACTACAGGACTAACTTAAATTATTTCCCCTCTTGACGCCCTCTTCCTCACTTGGACATTAAAGCATTTAAGTATTATTTTTCGATTTTTTTAACGCTCTGAGTTCTTTCAATAATCATTTCTTTTCATAAAAGTGGACAATGTTGTCTCATACATATACATGTTTACAAAGTGAAATATAATAGTTAATACTAAATGGAAACTTATGAAAACGCTTGCCCGATGCTAAAATATAAAGTAATCACCAGTATTCCCCACCCCCTACTACATGTATTAGTAGCGGAAGAGGATGAAGGAGAAGAATAAAAGAGAGAGAGAGAGAAAGAGAGAGCGAGAGAGAGAGAGAGAGAGAGAGAGAGAGAGAGAGGAGAGAAGGGGAGGGGAGAGAATTCACCACCAGACCAAAGAAATCCTGTTGCTGATTTGCTGGATAACCGGGGGACGTCAGTGACAGGATACTCTGTTCTACCCCATCCTTTAGGTCTACTCCTTTTCCCTTGTCTACCCCCTTCCCCTGGTCTACCCCTTCCTCTAGGTCTACTGTTCCCTTTTGTCTATCCCATCCTTCACAGTATGTCACCCCACCTTCCTTGGACTACTCCTTCCCCTAGGTCTACCCTTCCCTAGGTCTACCCTTTCTTCAAGCTGTACTCTCTTCTTCTCTGTATATATGTATATATGCTGTACTGCTACAGGATTACGTGAATGGTAAACGAAAAAGCCAGTAGGATATAATATAAAGCTTTAGTACCAAGCGCTTTCGTGCATTTTTAATACAGTTCTTCAGGGTACAATAAAAAGTGAGACATAGTTAAAAGGACGCCAATAAGTAAGATAGAATAAAAAAAAAAGAACAATAAAAGAAATAATAGAAAAACCTAGTCAGCTAACTAGCATTGTCAAACAATCAAACAACCCACAGCCATAATTTGTACTAGAATGTTAATTGTCCATAAACACAAAACAGATAAACATAAAATTATATAATTCTAAATTGTTGAACAAATTTGGTCATGATGAAAGTATCCAATTTATATAAACCAGCACTAATTTTTAAAAAAACAATCTTTGTTGTGCAAACTCGCTTCCTAAGCCATTTTCTAATCTTTCTTTCTAGTTGTGCTCTCTTCCTTGGCCCTCTTTATTTCCTCATCTTTTCTTATTATATTATTGATTTATTCTTTCAGTAGCGCATTTAAAGTGTCTAACTGTCTATACATGTCTGAAACACTTGGGATCTCCTCTGCTCTTTCTTGTTGCCTCGTCACTTTATTCAGAGGAACTTTTGCACACAAGCAAAATAACCCATCGATATCTTCCGTTTTCTTTATCGTCCTCAATAAGGATTTTAGGACGAAAGATTCTTATATAATCAGTTATGTATACTTATAGAAATGATTGAATCTTCGGGAAAATATGAATTAATTTATAAATATATCATTTACTCCAATGAAAAAAAGGGAATTTCAAACTTGGGAGTTAAATCAAAAGAAAATTCACATAATAATTTTCAAAGTTAAGATATTGTAAACTTATTTTGATCTGTAGTGAGCGTGAAACAACGGTTACCACTTCACTAGTTTTTCTGCTACCGACAATAACTTTTATTTTTGGTGTAAACCAACATTTACTCGATCATTGATATTAGAGATATTGTGCAACAGGTGTTCATGGGACCTTTGAGTCCAATCTACTAAGATTCAAAGACTCTAAATTTTTATTCCCTTTGACAAAAATCTTTATTATCTTCAAGAAAGTTTTATATTAATTTTATCCCGTTCTACCTTGAACTCTCTTAAGATAAATATAGTTAGAGCAACCAATTTTTCTTTTGTGCAGATTATTTATGGCCGTCTTCTGTATTATCCATTGCAACAGAAGGATTTTACAATATATCACTCAGTCTTGTACCTCGTTCTCTTCACTTTCCAAAATGTTCTCTTGAAATTTCCTTTAAATTTGCTCAGGTTTAACTTTTCTTTCATTATTAAAGTGAAACTTTTTGCTATATGTTGCAAAGAAACACACACACACACACCACACATATATATATATATATATATGTATGTATGTATGTATATGTGTATGTGTGTGTGTGTGCGCGCGCGCGCATGCATGTCATAGACACAGACCGTATATTTTTGCTTTTGGGTGTGCACACGTGAGAACATCACAGTGAGTAAAATGTTTATGAGGATTCAAATAATGTATCTATGCATTTAGACCTTCCGTTTTACTCAACAATGCCGCGGCTCCATCTGTGCGTGGACGTAAGCCTACTCAATGATTCTAGAAAAGTCCAAATTCTTGAAGTTTTTTATTTAATGCCATAAAAAATATCATCTCGGGTACTCTTTGCTTTTATAGTATTGTAATAAAAACAATAGAGCTTCTTTCAGTTTTCCATTAAAATTTTATCTTATAAATGCAAGTAATTGAGAATAACTAGGAATGTTGGTTGATTGGTCTAATTGTAGAACATAATTTACATTCTTCACTTTCTCCTTATCAACTTACTCGGTATGTCTCTCACAATGTCAGTAATTCGCCTACCAACCGTAGGCCTATTGTGTGACGGGAGTTTGGATTCAAGTTCAGAGCCATCTTTTCTCCATGAATAGCTCGATAAATTGCCAAGAAGCTCTCCCCCCCTCGTGGTTTACCTTTTCTAATAAGAAACCTTATTTGATGCCGTTTGAGCTTTGACATCATCATTTTTATACCACTTGTTTTTTTGTCCTTCTAACTCGGTTTTCTTGCATCAGAAAAATCTATTGGTTTATTTTTAAATGGTGCCTGGTGTTCACACTACAAATGTCTTTCCATTATTGATTCTTTAGCTCTCGTCATCCAACACCTCCAAACATATTACAATAACATATTTAGGATGATGACGTCATTAACAAACTGAACAAAATCTCTCCAGAACGTTCGCCTGCTTTTGGTTGTGATTGACCATTGCTGCTTGGTCCGACAAGTCTCCTTCCTTTGTCAGACTGACACGGTCCTTTTTACTGGTGCCTTACCTCTAGTATTAGTTGCTCTTTGACCTCTATTTTGAGGCATATGGCCTCTAGCATTAGAGACTCTTTGAATACTTTCTATTAGGGCCTTACCTCCAGCATTAGATAGTCATTGACTTCTATCTATAGTCCTTGACTTCTATCTTGAGGCGTCTAACCTCTAGTTTTAAAGGCTCTTAGAGCTCCTTTTTTTTTGTGGTGCCTTACCTCTATCATTAGAGGCCCTTTCACCCCTTGTAAGTGATGCCTTACCTCTAGTACTGGATGGTCTTTGATCTATTTTTAGGCGTCTAACCTCTAGCATTAGAGTTCTTTTTTTTTTTTTTACCCATTTTTAGTGGTGCCTTACCTCTAGCATTTTTATCTCTATTTTGAGGAGTTTAACCTGTAGCATTAGAAGCTCTTTGACCTCTTTTTAGTAGTGCCTTACCTCTAGCATTAGTGTGTCTTTGAACTCTATTTTGAGGCGTCGTTTAACCTCTAGCATTAGAAGCCATTTGATCCCTTTTTAGTGGTGCCTTACCTCTAACATTAGAGGGTCTTTGACCTCTATTTTAATTCACCTCAACTAAAGTATTAGAGGCTCTTTAACGTCTATTTGAGGCTTCCTACCTCCAGCATTAGAGGCTCTTTGGCCCTTTTTAGTGGTGCCTTACCTCTAGCATTAGAGGATCTTGGACCTCTATTTTGAGGCACCTTATCTCTAGCATTAGAGGCTTTTTTACCTCTTTTTAGTGGTGCCTTACCACTAGCATTATAGGATCTTTGACCTCTATTTTGAAGTGCCTTAACTTTTACTTTAGAGGCTCTTTGATTCCTTTTTATTGATGCCTCACCTCTAGCATTAGAGGCTCCTTGGCCTCTATATTGAGGTATCTCTCTCTAGCATTAGAGGCTCTTTGGTCTCTCTTTAGTGGTACCTTACCAATGGCCTTAGGAGGGTTTTTGGGCTCTTTTATGAGGCGCATTAACTCTAACATTAGAAGCTCTTTGATGCGTTATCATTCTAGTATTTCAATTCCCCATTTTCTATATATTCGTTATGGCTCTTTTAGCTAGGCTTTATCTGCACAGCTGGGGCAAAGCCATTACAATTTTCCTATATATTCTCTGATGTTGACGTCCATAAAGACGCTTTTCTTGTTGTAGAACCCTCCACAACATTCACATCCTATCCATCCCCCCCCCCCCCCCTTCAACCAAATGTCCACACAAAAGGCTACTTTCCATCGTGGTGTAATTCTACTTTATGATTTGAGTTCCTCCTTGAGATTAACTGATACTTTCAACAGAATTTAAGCTATAACACAGCTCTCCTCTCTCTCTCTCTCTCTCTCTCTCTATATATATATATATATATATATACATATATATATATATATATACATATATATATATATATATATACACACACACACACATATATATATATATATGTGTGTGTGTGTGTGTGTGTGTGTGAGGCCTTTGTAGAACATACATATCTGATGGAAGACCTTAAAGCTGTATGCATCGTAGAACGAGCATATGACTGGTTTGTGAGTTATCTCGAAAACCTCAAAGTTAAAGTAGTAATATCAAATGTTGAATCTGAGACAAGAAAACTAACCAAAGGGGAGCCTCAAGGGAGTGTACTAGGTCCTCTCCTGTTTGAAATTTACACGATTGAACTGGCAAATATACTTGAAACTCACAGAGTTAAGTTTAAAATATACGCCGATGATACACAATTCTATTTCCCAATAGAATCAGTTGATGAAGCAAAAAGAAAGATACATGAAATAATGAATGACATTAAGGTTTGGATGTTAACAAAAAAGCTCAAGCTCAATGAAGATAAAAGTGAATGTATTATTTTTGGAAATGAAAAAGATATAAAAAGAATTGAATGCTTCCAAAGAATTGAAATAGGTCAATCGATCATTGACCTAAAGAAATCGGTCAGAACTCTTGGAGTAATCATGGATGATAGACTGTCAATGAATGAACATATAAATAATATGGTAAGAAATTGTAACTATCATATTAGAAACATAGCATATATTAGTAAATACTTAGATGAAAAATCTATGGCCATACTCATTAATCACCACATATTTTCAAGAATTGATTACTGCAACTCACTGTTCTATGGCTTACCAAATTATCAGCTGAAGAAAATTCAGAGAGTACAAAACAGAGCCGCTAGATTAATAAAAGGACTACACAATAGGGAAAGAGTTACCCCTGCACTAATTAAATTACACTGGCTGCCGGTAAATGTGAGAATTGAATACAAGCTACTCTTACTAACGTTTAAGATACTGAACCAAAATGAACCAAAATATCTAAAAGAATGCCTGAACAAACCAGAACTAGAAGCAAATGTTAACATAAGACACATGAGTGACAAACATAGGCTATCTGAACCAAGAACAAATAGTAAATTTGGTGAAAGGGCTTTAAGCTACTGTGCGGCTAGACATTATAATAAACTGCCAACTGAAATGAAGGACCTTAAGGGAGCAATTGAATTTAAGAAGAAACTAAAGACATTACTTTTCACACGATCATATGATTTGGAAGATGCTACAATCAAAGAATTGTATAAGTTACAAGGAAAATGTTTCGTTAGATGGTTGATATGGACCCGCCCGAGAAGTAGTTCACTCGACTTCAGTGGAGGGTTGGATTTAAACCCAAAACAAGTAACGTAAGAAAGAAATATCTCTCTATATAGTTCTATCTATCTATCTACCTACCTGTATATATATATATATAAATATATGTGTGTGTGTGTGTGTGTATACACAACTAGAACCAGACACTTGCTCTTTACTATATAAGGAAGATTCCACAAGCTATTTTTCTATTTTTACAGCATTTCTAAATGTGTTTCTTCTTTGTAATGTTATGGAAATGAGCCATAAATTGATGTGCCTGAATTTATTGTGTATTTCGTTTGAATCTTTTTATCAACTTTCTATTCACTTGTCAGTGTTATGTATATTTTGCAATCATTATGTATATATATATATATATATATATATAATTTATGTATATATATATATATGTATATACATACAAATATACAGATATATATACATACATACATATATAAGAGCGAAGATAACACACCAACTCGATTATTTAATTATTTATTTTTCATTATTTCTTCACCTTGAATAAACCCCTCGAGATATTAGACCTATATGGTGGGTCGTCATTTTTTTTTTCCGATGTCACTTCGTTCGGCGACACTTCGTCCACGTCTTTTTGTCCAATATAGGCACCGTTGACTATAATCTAAGCTTCGGCTTATGTAATTTGTTGCAAGTTTCAAAACCACGACATTAACTAACTTTTGCTTTATACACAAAACGACATAAGAAAAATCAAATAATATCTTTGAATTCATAACCCAAATGCATAAATTGTTTTCATTAGACTACAGGACTAAGCTTAAATTATTTCCCCTCTTGACGCCCTCTTCCTCACTTGGACATTAAAGCATTTAAGTATTATTTTTCGATTTTTTTAACGCTCTGAGTTCTTTCAATAATCATTTCTTTTCATAAAAGTGGACCAATGTTGTCTCATACATATACATGTTTACAAAGTGAAATATAATAGTTAATACTAAATGGAAACTTATGAAAAACGCTTGCCCGATGCTAAAATATAAAGTAATCACCAGTTTCCCCACCCCTACTACATGTATTAGTAGCGGAAGAGATGAAGGAGAAGAATAAAAGAGAGAGAGAGAGAGAGAGAGAGAGAGAGAGAGAGAGAGAGAAGGGGGAGGGGAGAGAATTCACCACCAGACCAAAGAAATCCTGTTGCTGATTTGCTGGATAACCGGGGGACGTCAGTGACAGGATACTCTGTTCTACCCCATCCTTTAGGTCTACTCCTTTTCCCTTGTCTACCCCTTCCCCTGGGTCTACCCCTTCCTCTAGGTCTACTGTTCCCTTTTGTCTATCCCATCCTTCACAGTATGTCACCCCACCTTCCTTGGACTACTCCTTCCCCTAGGTCTACCCTTCCCTACCCTTTCTTCTAGCTGTACTCCTTCTTCTCTGTATATATGTATATATGCTGTACTGCTACAAGGATTACGTGAATGGTAAACGAAAAAGCCAGTAGGATATAATATAAAGCTTTAGTACCAAGCGCTTTCGTGCATTTTTAATACAGTTCTTCAGGGTACAATAAAAAGTGAGACATAGTTAAAGGACGCCAATAAGTAAGATAGAATAAAAAAAAAAGAACAATAAAAGAAATAATAGAAAAACCTAGTCAGCTAACTAGCATTGTCAAACAATCAAACAACCCACAGCCATAATTTGTACTAGAATGTTAATTGTCCATAAACACAAAACAGATAAACATAAATTATATAATTCTAAATTGTTGAACAAATTTGGTCATGATGAAATTATCCAATTTATATAAACCAGCACTAATTTTTAAAAAAACAATCTTTGTTGTGCAAACTCGCTTCCTAAGCCATTTTCTAATCTTTCTTTCTAGTTGTGCTCTCTTCCTTGGCCCTCTTTATTTCCTCATCTTTTCTTATTATATTATTGATTTTATTCTTTCAGTAGCGCATTTAAAGTGTCTAACTGTCTATACATGTCTGAAACACTTGGGATCTCCTCTGCTCCTTTCTTGTTGCTCGTCACTTTATTCAGAGGAACTTTTGCACACAAGCAAAATAACCCATCGATATCTTCCGTTTTCTTTATCGTCCTCAATAAGGATTTTAGGACGAAAGATTCTTATATAATCAGTTATGTATAATTATAGAAATGATTGAATCTTCGGGAAAATATGAATTAATTTATTAAATATATCATTTAATCCAATGAAAAAAGGGAATTTCAAACTTGGGAGTTAAATCAAAGAAAATTCACATAATAATTTTCAAAGTTAAGATATTGTAAACTTATTTTGATCTGTAGTGAGCGTGAAACAACGGTTACCACTTCACTAGTTTTTCTGCTACCGACAATAACCTTTTATTTTTGGTGTAAACCAACATTTACTCGATCATTGATATTAGAGATATTGTGCAACAGGTGTTCATGGGACCTTTGAGTCCAATCTACTAAGAATTCAAAGACTCTAAATTTTTATTCCCTTTGACAAAAATCTTTATTATCTTCAAGAAAGTTTTATATTAATTTTATCCCGTTCTACCTTGAACTCTCTTAAGATAAATATAGTTAGAGCAACCAATTTTTCTTTTGTGCAGATTATTTATGGCCGTCTTCTGTATTATCCATTGCAACAGAAGGATTTTACAATATATCACTCAGTCTTGTACCTCGTTCTCTTCACTTTCCAAAATGTTCTCTTGAAATTTCCTTTAAATTTGCTCAGGTTTAACTTTTCTTTCATTATTAAAGAGAAACTTTTTGCTATATGTTGCAAAGAAACACACACACACACACACACACATATATATATATATATATATATATATATATGTATGTATATGTGTATGTGTGTGTGTGTGCGCGCGCACGCATGCATGTCATAGACACAGACCGCATATTTTTGCTTTTGGGTGTGCACACGTGAGAACATCACAGTGAGTAAAATGTTTATGAGGATTCAAATAATGTATCTATGCATTTAGACCTTCCGTTTTACTCAACAATGCCGCGGCTCCATCTGTGCGTGGACGTAAGCCTACTCAATGATTCTAGAAAAGTCCAAATTCTTGAAATTTTTTATTTAATGCCATAAAAATATCATCTCGGGTACTCTTTGCTTTTATAGTATTGTAATAAAAACAATAGAGCTTCTTTCAGTTTTCCATTAAAATTTTATCTTATAAATGCAAGTAATTGAGAATAACTAGGAATGTTGGTTGATTGGTCTAATTGTAGAACATAATTTACATTCTTCACTTTCTCCTTATCAACTTACTCGGTATGTCTCTCACAATGTCAGTAATTCGCCTACCAACCGTAGGCCTATTGTGTGACGGGAGTTTGGATTCAAGTTCAGAGCCATCTTTTCTCCATGAATAGCTCGATAAATTGCCAAGAAGCTCTCCCCCCATCGTGGTTTACCTTTTCTAATAAGAAACCTTATTTGATGCCGTTTGAGCTTTGACATCATCATTTTTATACCACTTGTTTTTTTGTCCTTCTAACTCGGTTTTCTTGCATCAGAAAAATCTATTGGTTTATTTTTAAATGGTGCCTGGTGTTCACACTACAAATGTCTTTCCATTATTGATTCTTTAGGCTCTCGTCATCCAACACCTCCAAACATATTACAATAACATATTTAGGATGATGACGTCATTAACAAACTGAACAAAATCTCTCCAGAACGTTCGCTGCTTTGGTTGTGATTGACCATTGCTGCTTGGTCCGACAAGTCTCCTTCCTTTGTCAGACTGACACGGTCCTTTTTACTGGTGCCTTACCTCTAGTATTAGTTGCTCTTTGACCTCTATTTTGAGGCATATGGCCTCTAGCATTAGAGACTCTTTGAATACTTTCTATTAGGGCCTTACCTCCAGCATTAGAT
>NC_090765.1:45844604-45847104 GCF_036898095.1 Palaemon carinicauda | reverse complement strand
GATATTGTGCAACAGGTGTTCATGGGACCTTTGAGTCCAATCTACTAAGAATTCAAAGACTCTAAATTTTTATTCCCTTTGACAAAAATCTTTATTATCTTCAAGAAAGTTTTATATTAATTTTATCCCGTTCTACCTTGAACTCTCTTAAGATAAATATAGTTAGAGCAACCAATTTTTCTTTTGTGCAGATTATTTATGGCCGTCTTCTGTATTATCCATTGCAACAGAAGGATTTTACAATATATCACTCAGTCTTGTACCTCGTTCTCTTCACTTTCCAAAATGTTCTCTTGAAATTTCCTTTAAATTTGCTCAGGTTTAACTTTTCTTTCATTATTAAAGAGAAACTTTTTGCTATATGTTGCAAAGAAACACACACACACACACACACACACACACATATATATATATATATATATATATATATATGTATGTATGTATGTATATGTGTATGTGTGTGTGTGCGCGCGCATGCATGTCATAGACACAGACCGTATATTTTTGCTTTTGGGTGTGCACACGTGAGAACATCACAGTGAGTAAAATGTTTATGAGGATTCAAATAATGTATCTATGCATTTAGACCTTCCGTTTTACTCAACAATGCCGCGGCTCCATCTGTGCGTGGACGTAAGCCTACTCAATGATTCTAGAAAAGTCCAAATTCTTGAAGTTTTTTATTTAATGCCATAAAAATATCATCTCGGGTACTCTTTGCTTTTATAGTATTGTAATAAAAACAATAGAGCTTCTTTCAGTTTTCCATTAAAACTTTATCTTATAAATGCAAGTAATTGAGAATAACTAGGAATGTTGGTTGATTGGTCTAATTGTAGAACATAATTTACATTCTTCACTTTCTCCTTATCAACTTACTCGGTATGTCTCTCACAATGTCAGTAATTCGCCTACCAACCGTAGGCCTATTGTGTGACGGGAGTTTGGATTCAAGTTCAGAGCCATCTTTTCTCCATGAATAGCTCGATAAATTGCCAAGAAGCTCTCCCCCCATCGTGGTTTACCTTTTCTAATAAGAAACCTTATTTGATGCCGTTTGAGCTTTGACATCATCATTTTTATACCACTTGTTTTTTTGTCCTTCTAACTCGGTTTTCTTGCATCAGAAAAATCTATTGGTTTATTTTTAAATGGTGCCTGGTGTTCACACTACAAATGTCTTTCCATTATTGATTCTTTAGGCTCTCGTCATCCAACACCTCCAAACATATTACAATAACATATTTAGGATGATGACGTCATTAACAAACTGAACAAAATCTCTCCAGAACGTTCGCTGCTTTGGTTGTGATTGACCATTGCTGCTTGGTCCGACAAGTCTCCTTCCTTTGTCAGACTGACACGGTCCTTTTTACTGGTGCCTTACCTCTAGTATTAGTTGCTCTTTGACCTCTATTTTGAGGCATATGGCCTCTAGCATTAGAGACTCTTTGAATACTTTCTATTAGGGCCTTACCTCCAGCATTAGATAGTCATTGACTTCTATCTATAGTCCTTGACTTCTATCTTGAGGCGTCTAACCTCTAGTTTTAAAGGCTCTTTGAGCTCCTTTTTTTGTGGTGCCTTACCTCTATCATTAGAGGCCCTTTCACCCCTTGTAAGTGATGCCTTACCTCTAGTACTGGATGGTCTTTGATCTATTTTAGGCGTCTAACCTCTAGCATTAGAGTTCTTTTTTTTTTACCCATTTTTAGTGGTGCCTTACCTCTAGCATTTTTATCTCTATTTTGAGGAGTTTAACCTGTAGCATTAGAAGCTCTTTGACCTCTTTTTAGTAGTGCCTTACCTCTAGCATTAGTGTGTCTTTGAACTCTATTTTGAGGCGTTTAACCTCTAGCATTAGAAGCCATTTGATCCCTTTTTAGTGGTGCCTTACCTCTAACATTAGAGGGTCTTTGACCTCTATTTTAATTCACCTCAACTAAAGTATTAGAGGCTCTTTAACGTCTATTTGAGGCTTCCTACCTCCAGCATTAGAGGCTCTTTGGCCCCTTTTTAGTGGTGCCTTACCTCTAGCATTAGAGGATCTTGGACCTCTATTTTGAGGCACCTTATCTCTAGCATTAGAGGCTTTTTTACCTCTTTTTAGTGGTGCCTTACCACTAGCATTATAGGATCTTTGACCTCTATTTTGAAGTGCCTTAACTTTTACTTTAGAGGCTCTTTGATTCCTTTTTATTGATGCCTCACCTCTAGCATTAGAGGCTCCTTGGCCTCTATTTTGAGGTATCTCTCTCTAGCATTAGAGGCTCTTTGGTCTCTCTTTAGTGGTACCTTACCAATGGCCTTAGAGGGTTTTTGGGCTCTTTTATGAGGCGCATTAACTCTAACATTAGAAGCTCTTTGATGCGTTATCATTCTAGTATTTCAATTCCCCATTTTCTATATATTCGTTATGGCTCTTTTAGCTAGGCTTTATCTGCACAGCTGGGGCAAAGCCATTACAATTTTCCTATATATTCTCTGATGTTGACGTCCA
>NC_090765.1:45839604-45842104 GCF_036898095.1 Palaemon carinicauda | reverse complement strand
TATTTTTCGATTTTTTTAACGCTCTGAGTTCTTTCAATAATCATTTCTTTTCATAAAAGTGGACCAATGTTGTCTCATACATATACATGTTTACAAAGTGAAATATAATAGTTAATACTAAATGGAAACTTATGAAAAACGCTTGCCCGATGGTAAAATATAAAGTAATCACCAGTTTCCCCACCCCTACTACATGTATTAGTAGCGGAAGAGATGAAGGAGAAGAATAAAAGAGAGAGAGAGGGAGAGAGAGAGAGAGAGAGAGAGAGAGAGAGAGAGAGAAGGGGAGGGGAGAGAATTCACCACCAGACCAAAGAAATCCTGTTGCTGATTTGCTGGATAACCGGGGGACGTCAGTGACAGGATACTCTGTTCTACCCCATCCTTTAGGTCTACTCCTTTTCCCTTGTCTACCCCTTCCCCTGGGTCTACCCCTTCCTCTAGGTCTACTGTTCCCTTTTGTCTATCCCATCCTTCACAGTATGTCACCCCACCTTCCTTGGACTACTCCTTCCCCTAGGTCTACCCTTCCCTAGGTCTACCCTTTCTTCTAGCTGTACTCCTTCTTCTCTGTATATATGTATATATGCTGTACTGCTACAAGGATTACGTGAATGGTAAACGAAAAAGCCAGTAGGATATAATATAAAGCTTTAGTACCAAGCGCTTTCGTGCATTTTTAATACAGTTCTTCAGGGTACAATAAAAAGTGAGACATAGTTAAAGGACGCCAATAAGTAAGATAGAATAAAAAAAAAGAACAATAAAAGAAATAATAGAAAAACCTAGTCAGCTAACTAGCATTGTCAAACAATCAAACAACCCACAGCCATAATTTGTACTAGAATGTTAATTGTCCATAAACACAAAACAGATAAACATAAATTATATAATTCTAAATTGTTGAACAAATTTGGTCATGATGAAATTATCCAATTTATATAAACCAGCACTAATTTTTAAAAAAACAATCTTTGTTGTGCAAACTCGCTTCCTAAGCCATTTTCTAATCTTTCTTTCTAGTTGTGCTCTCTTCCTTGGCCCTCTTTATTTCCTCATCTTTTCTTATTATATTATTGATTTTATTCTTTCAGTAGCGCATTTAAAGTGTCTAACTGTCTATACATGTCTGAAACACTTGGGATCTCCTCTGCTCCTTTCTTGTTGCTCGTCACTTTATTCAGAGGAACTTTTGCACACAAGCAAAATAACCCATCGATATCTTCCGTTTTCTTTATCGTCCTCAATAAGGATTTTAGGACGAAAGATTCTTATATAATCAGTTATGTATAATTATAGAAATGATTGAATCTTCGGGAAAATATGAATTAATTTATTAAATATATCATTTAATCCAATGAAAAAGGGAATTTCAAACTTGGGAGTTAAATCAAAGAAAATTCACATAATAATTTTCAAAGTTAAGATATTGTAAACTTATTTTGATCTGTAGTGAGCGTGAAACAACGGTTACCACACCATATGCATAACTTCATGCATAAACCTTTTATTTTTGGTGTAAACCAACATTTACTCGATCATTGATATTAGAGATATTGTGCAACAGGTGTTCATGGGACCTTTGAGTCCAATCTACTAAGAATTCAAAGACTCTAAATTTTTATTCCCTTTGACAAAAATCTTTATTATCTTCAAGAAAGTTTTATATTAATTTTATCCCGTTCTACCTTGAACTCTCTTAAGATAAATATAGTTAGAGCAACCAATTTTTCTTTTGTGCAGATTATTTATGGCCGTCTTCTGTATTATCCATTGCAACAGAAGGATTTTACAATATATCACTCAGTCTTGTACCTCGTTCTCTTCACTTTCCAAAATGTTCTCTTGAAATTTCCTTTAAATTTGCTCAGGTTTAACTTTTCTTTCATTATTAAAGAGAAACTTTTTGCTATATGTTGCAAAGAAACACACACACACACACACACACACATATATATATATATATATATTATATATATATATATATATATATATATGTATGTATGTATGTATGTATGTATATGTGTATGTGTGTGTGTGTGTGCGCGCGCGCATGCATGTCATAGACACAGACCGTATATTTTTGCTTTTGGGTGTGCACACGTGAGAACATCACAGTGAGTAAAATGTTTATGAGGATTCAAATAATGTATCTATGCATTTAGACCTTCCGTTTTACTCAACAATGCCGCGGCTCCATCTGTGCGTGGACGTAAGCCTACTCAATGATTCTAGAAAAGTCCAAATTCTTGAAGTTTTTTATTTAATGCCATAAAAATATCATCTCGGGTACTCTTTGCTTTTATAGTATTGTAATAAAAACAATAGAGCTTTCAGTTTTCCATTAAAACTTTATCTTATAAATGCAAGTAATTGAGAATAACTAGGAATGTTGGTTGATTGGTCTAATTGTAGAACATAATTTACATTCTTCACTTTCTCCTTATCAACTTACTCGGTATGTCTCTCACAATGTCAGTAATTCGCCTACCAACCGTAG
>NC_090765.1:45829604-45834604 GCF_036898095.1 Palaemon carinicauda | reverse complement strand
TGTTGATGTACTCTACATAAAATGAAGAGAATATAAATAGATGGAGAGAGTTGACTCGAGCGGCCGACCCTTCAATACAATGGGAATGATGAGGTTGAAAGAAGAAGACAGTTACTTGAGTAGCTAAGCCAATCTATAGTCTATGCTTAAAACATTATTTACAAGAACAATATCATGTCGACCTTTCATTGGTCGGAAATTTAGTCTGAACATTGTGTCACTGAGATATGCTTTAAAGATAAAAGACTTTTCACCCTTAACTCCAATACTCATTTGTTAGGCCTAGGAATACTTCCATTCCTTAACTTGAATATCCAGCCTAGAATATCCATCGAACAGTCACAAATAATTTCCAAGATTTCACTATAACTGTTGTTTGTTCGTAACTATGACGTCTAAGTTCAAACAATAGTTATAGAACATGTTTGATATATTCCTTTGGACACTTCCATTTTACAGAATGTGAAGTGTGAAGTGGTTGATGAATGGAGAAGTATTGATTTAAAAACTCAAGACAGAGACAACTGGCGAAATGAAACTGAGGCCCTTTGCGTCAATAGGCGTAGGAGAGGAATGATGATATATATATATAATGAATTTTAGTTTAATCTCTAAAATGTAAAAACAATAGACTCAAATAGTTTCTTCCTGTCCCCCCAAAAAATAAAACTAAAAAAAGTCCTCAAAATCTGAAGCTGATCGTAATCGTTTGCACACTAAAATAGATCGATTTTGCTGCTACCAAAGAAACACAGGAGGAATAGAAATGTTGGATTTTAGAATACTGCACAAAAGCAACGATGTTCCTGCTGACTGCAATGTCAGATAGGCCTACAATACAATGCTCTATAGATGCAGGAGCTGTAATGTTTTATAGGCCTACAATGCCTCGCTTAAAACATATAGATGCAGAATCTGCAATGCAGGATATGCCTACAATCCAATGCTTAAAGCATAGAGATAATTTAAATGGAAAACATGACGGTGTTTTTATGCTTTGACATCACCGCACTTGAGCTGACGGTTAACTGACTTAAGAAAACTCGCTTATTAAGCCATTTTCTAATCTTGCTTTCTAGTTTGGCCCTTTTCCTTATTTCTTGATCTGTGGCTTTGATCTAACTGATTTTATTCTTTTATTAGCGTACTTGAATTGTCTATGGATAATTGAAACACTTAGGATTTCCTCTGTTCCTTTCATGTAGCCGCTTCTTTCACTCCGAGCAACTTGAACACAAGCAAATTATCTCCTCGCTTTCGAGGACAAAAATGCTCATACAATTAGTTATCCCATATAGAAATTATTAAATCCCTTAATAAATATGTATTATTTTGATTAATGTATAATTCATATTAGTTTTGGAATGAAATTTATATTTTGAGGCTTTTAAAATCAAAGAGTCACATAGAAATTGAAAATACCGACACATCATGAAATTATTTTGTTGGTTTCTGCGCGTGGAAGTTATCTGTCATTACGGGCTGCCCATCGGCAAGAGCCCGTGTCTGACACAAGGTAAGGCAATCTATACAGACAGACAGACAGATAGTCATCTGTCATTCGTCGATCCATCCCTTGTGTTAATATTAATTTTTATATCAACCATTATCATTATTGATAAATGCTGAGCATTATTCATAGCATAAAACTGTTATAGTGATCTTAGGCCTTCTTCTTCTTCTATTATTATTATTATTATTATTATTATTATTATTAGTGTACGTGACCCGCCAAAAAATGAGGGCTGAATCTTTAGATAGATATGCACACACATGCACTCCCTTCTCCCCAGGACATTAGCACTTCCAATCTCCCCAAGCAGTGGGACTGGGAGAGCTCAGTATAATCTAAAAGAAATATATATATAATTATATATATATATATATATATATATATATATATATATATATATATATATATATATATATATATATATATATATATATATATATAGCCATACACTTGCTCATTATTATATACGGGAGTTTATTATTATTATTATTATTATTATTATTATTATTATTATTATCATTTTTATTATTATTATTATATTTATTATTATTATTATTATTATTACTTCCACCAATGAAGTTTACGTGTGTTTGTGTTAGTTTGTGAATAGCTTCCAGGCCACAATTTTAATCGTAGATTAATGGAAGACCTCCCGAAGCTGTCAGAGTCTCTCCTGCACAGGGAACAAGAGACTAAAGAACGTCTTGCTGCTTCTATGTCTCTCGAGACTGGCTTAGAGACTATGGCAAGCATCCCGGACACCCCAGATATGTACATGGTCTTCGCCAAATCTCATTTGGCGACAGTCACCAAGGACTTGTACAACTTAATCAAAGCCCAAAGGACTTGTAGAGAGTTCGTGTTCGCCTCGGCTGTGGTGACACACAAACCAAGGAAGCTCATAACCTCCAATATCTGGGGAAAAGACCTCTTTCGAAGCGAAGTGGTCAAAGAGGTCGTGGACAAAGCCGCTACGGAGAACAGGAATCTCCTCTCCAAGTAGGCCTTGTCCTCAAAAAGAAAATCTTCCGCTGAAGAGGGTCCACAGTCGAAGAATAAATCAAAACGACCAAGAGGGCCCTCTCAGCCTAGAAAACAGCGACAGCTTCCCGTGGCCACGGTGCCCCAGATGGTGGCACAACCAACCACCACCTTCCAACTGGTGCCCCAAACGCTGGCGACCCAATTACCGGTGTTCGCCCCAGTCTTTGAAAGCCAATCGACGACTTTCAGGCCAAAGTCTCGAGGTTCCTTTCGAGGATCCTCCAGACGCCCCTTCAGAGGTAGGGGTAACAAAGGTGGACGTGGCCAAGGAGGCAAGTCCTCCAACCAGCACTCCAAGTGAGATGCTACCGGTAGGAGGGAAACTTCTCCTCTTCCGGGATCGTTGGACCTTCGATCCCTGGGCCCACAGCCTAATCAAGAACGGACTAGGGTGGAGTTGGAGCTCAACTCCACCAAACTTTCCTCAATTCTTCCAGCACTCAACCCCCATTCTGGAAGAATATGTTCAGGAACTCCTGAACAAAAGAGTTATACCGAAGGCAAAGTCCATCAGATTCCAAGGAAGGCTGTTTTGTGTTCCGAAGAAGGATTCGGAAAAGCTCAGAGTCATTCTGGACTTATCACCACTCAACAAGTTCATAGTGAACCACAAATTCAGAATGCTGACGCTTCAACACATAAGGACCCTTTTCCCCAAACGGGCATACACAGTCTCCATAGACATGACGGATGCGTACTGGCATGTTCCAATCAACCGTCAAGTTTCCCCCGACCTAGGGTTCAAACTACAGAAAAGAAAGTACGTTTTCAGAGCCATGCCCTTCGGTCTAAACATAGCCCCAAGGGTATTCACCAAGCTTGCGAATGCAGTCATTCATCAACTATACCTAAAGGGGATCCAGGTAGTAGCCTACCTGGACGACTGGCTGGTGTGGGCAGCATCCGAGGAAGAGTGCAGGCAAGCCTCCAAGCAAGTGATCCAGTTCCTGGAACACTTAGGATTCAAGATCAACGTGGAAAAGTCTCGTCTATCTCCAGCTTAAAGGTTCCAGTGGCTGGGAGTCCACTGGGATTTACAGTCACGCTGCCTTTCCATTCCATCAAAGAAGAGGAAAGAGATAGCAGGATCTGTCAAGAGACTTCTTCAATCCGATAGGATATCAAGAAGGCAACAGGAGAGAGTGTTGGGGTTCCTCCAGTTTGCCTCAGTGACAGATCCAATATTGAAAGCACAATTAAAAGATGCATCAGGAGTTTGGAGAAACTATGAATCAAACGCTCGAGGAGATCTACAAAGACCGATTCCAAATCATCTGCGATCACTACTCAAACCATGGTCAGAAGCCAAGAACCTGATGAGCAAGGCACCTCCGATACCACCTCCACCGGCAGTCACCGTTCACACGGATGCCTCAAAAGGGGGGTGGGGAGGTCACTCTCATCATCGGAAAGTCCAGGGAACCTGGTCTCCCCTCTTCAAGACCTTCCACATCAATTTTCTGGAAGTCATGGCGGTTCTTCTCTCTCTGAAGAAACTGGAACTTCGCTGCTCAATCCACATCCGTCTGGTTCTAGACAGCAAAGTTGTAATGAGATGCCTAAATCGACAAGGCTCGAGATCGCCTCACATAAATCAAGTGTTACTGGCCATCCTCCGTCTAGCGAAGAAGAAGAAATGGCACTTGTCAGCAGTCCACCTTCAAGGGTTCCGCAATGTAACAGCGGACGCTCTATCCAGGGTCAACCCGATAGAGTCAGAATGGTCCTTAGATGCAAAATCATTCTCCTTCATATTACTCAAAGTCCCATGACTGCAGATAGATCTCTTCGCAACGAGCGACAACAAGAAGCTACCCCGGTGTATAGCCCCGTATAAGGATCCTCTAGCGGAAGCGACAGATGCAATGTCCATAGATTGGAACAGGTGCTCCAAGATCTACCTGTTCCCTCCAACCAACCTTCTGTTGAAAGTCCTCGACAAACTGAGATCCTTTCGAGGGATAGCAGCAATAGTGGCCCACAAGTGGCCCAACAGTGTTTGGTTCCCTTTGATAACGGAACTTCGCCTGAAGCTGATCCTGTTGCCGGACCCAGTTCTGACTCAGCAAGTGCAGAAATTAACTGTCTCAGCTTCATCAGAGAAAACCCAGAACCTTCATCTCACGATTTTCTCGCCCTAGCGGTCAAGAAACGGTTCGGGATTTCTAGGGATAGTATTAACTTCTTAGAAGAATACAAGTCAAAGTCAACAAGAAGACAATATGAGTCTTCCTGGAAGAAATGGGTGGCCTTTGTCAGGGCGAAGAAACTTAAGGAGATTTCTACGGATTTCTGCTTGTCCTTCTTCATCCATGTTCATGAACAAGGTTTAGCAGCCAACAGGATTACTACATGTAAATCTGCCCTAGCCAGACCAATACTATATGCCTTCTAGGTAGACTTTTCTTATGAAATCTTCAACAAGATTCCAAAAGCCTGCACT
>NC_090765.1:45817104-45819604 GCF_036898095.1 Palaemon carinicauda | reverse complement strand
GGTAGAATAACCGGATTCTGCCTTGGACAGTTTTCTGCTGAAGAAGGCCAATGGGCGGGGCGAGCCGTTGACCACCTGCTCGAGTACTGCACCAATAGCGACGTCGCTGGCATCAGTTGAGAGAAGGAGAGGGGCATTTGGGATAGGAAAAGTGAGAACCGCAGCAGTTGATAGAGTCTTCTTTGCATTGCAGAAGGCTGCTTCTTGAAGGGGACCCCACTTCAGGTCCTTTGGCTTGCCCTTGAGGGAGGCGTAGAGGGGAGCAAGAGTAGTGGCAATAGCTGGCAGAAAACAGTGATAATAGTTGATCATGCCCAAGAATTCCTGCAGAGCTTTGACGGTCAAGGGGGCGGGGAAGTTCTGAACGGCTGCTACCTTCTCAGGGAGGGGATGGACTCCTTCAGGAGTGATGCGGTGCCCTAAGAACGACACTTCGTTGGCGCCAAAGGTACACTTGTCGTACCGGACAACAAGGCCGTTTTGTTGAAGGCGGCCGAGCACGATGCGCAGGTGACGGAGGTGTTCCTCTTTTGAGGAAGAGAACACAAGTATGTCGTCCACATAACATACACAGAAAGGGAGGTCCCCTAAGATGCCATCCATGAGACGTTGAAATGTTGCCCCAGCATTACGAAGGCCAAAACAGGAGTAATTGAAGGTGTATGTACCAAACGGAGTGGTGATGGCAGTCTTGGGGATGTCATCTGAGTTCATAGGCACCTGATAATACCCCTTCAGGAGGTCGAGCGTAGAGAAAACCCTTGCAATGTGCAGGTAGGAGGTCACGTCGGCGATGTTTGGAAGGGGGTAGTGATCCGGTTGTGTTTGCATGTTCAGGCGCCTGTAATCCACGCACGAACGGAGGGAGCCATCTTTCTTCAGAACGATGTGTAAGGGTGACGACCATGGGCTGGAAGCCTTTTGGCAAAGGCCCATTTCCTCCATTTCGGCGAACGTCTGTTTGGCGGCTGATAATCGTTCCGGTACCAGACGTCTGAAATTTGCGAAGACTGGGGGTCCCGTCGTCATGTTATGGTGATAAATACCGTGCTTGGCAGGAAGCATGGGCGTTTGGCGAAGTTCTGGACGGAAAACTTCTGGGTACGACGTGAGGAGGTGGGCGTAGGCATCCGTGGGTGCGCTAATGTGGAGAGCGAGGTTAGAGGGGGCGGGATGAAGAGGCGTCGACAAGTTTGAGTCTGTGTTGACCAATCGTCGGTGGGCGACATCGACCAGAAGGGGAAAATGAGAGAGGAAATCCGCACCGTAGATTGGCAATGTGACGTCAGCAACGAGAAACCTCCAATTGAATTTACTGTTTCCGAACGATAATGTGAGGTTCTTGTAACCGTAGGTGGGTATCGCAGATCTGTTGGCAGCTACCAAGCGTACATTGGCAGATGTAGACAGACTACGTCGTGTCTTGAAGAGTTTCCTTGGCAAAAGAGAATGACAAGCACCCGTGCCTACCAAAAATCGCACCCATGTTCCTGCATCATGTAAAAAGAAAAGATTAGAAACGTGGGAGGCCACCGTCACAAGCGATGTCCTATTTACACGTTTTTTGGCCACTGACAATCCTCGGCACATTTCTTCGCGGTTGCCCAGAATCTGAAGTGGCAGTAGCAAAACTGCGGTGGATAGGAGGTAGTAAATGGCTGTAGAATTCGTTTGTTGGGGCGCGAGCGATTGGTGGGTGGTGTGCGGTTTTGTCGCTGCTCCAGCACGTCACGGGGTAGGCGTGTATGTCCTACGGCATTCATGTCAGCTTCGGTTGACGTTGAATAGGCATCCTCTTCGTCAGGGGTGGAGGCGTTGATGGAGGTCTTGAAGTGGCTATCCATAAAGGCATCGGCTTTGGTCATCAAGTCCTTTATGGGTAAACTATCGACATCGGGTATGGCAGCGCGTATAGGTCCGGGTAAACGGCGTATCTAAAGGGCACGAAGTAGGTTCACCTCACGAGGAGAGCTGTCTGCAGCAGGTTGAAGTGGAGCAATACTAGTCATTTCCCTTAGGGCAAGCGAAGCTCTTTGGTCCCCCAACGGTTGCTGCGAAAGCTGGAAAAGCTTTGCTATACGGGCGGCTGGCGACGGCGAGTACTGCTGCAGAAGGTATGTTTTGAGGGCGTCATATGCTATTGGGGTGTCTCCTTGTTTACAAAACCAGTCGGATATTTCTGGGAAGGTATCCTCGGGTATCGCCGCGAGAACATAATCTGCTTTGGTGGTTGAGCGAGTCACGCCCTTGATGCAAAACTGGACTTCTGTGCGCTGAAACCAAGCAAACGCCTCTCCGCTGGCGAACGGTGAAAGTTTCAATATAGCAGACGCAGCGCCAACTTCTGTAGAGTCTGCCATAGTACCAACGATGGAGGGGCAAGGGGTGTGTGTGTGGAAGGCGGTGGGAGCGAGTCGACTTCCGGGGTCACCAATGTGACGTCGTGAGAGAAGGTTGTGAACTCAAAGTCAAGTTGAAAACAACTGAGTTAGTTTATTAA
>NC_090765.1:45799604-45807104 GCF_036898095.1 Palaemon carinicauda | reverse complement strand
ATCAGGAATTCAAAGATTTTGAGTTTTCATTCACTTGATCATGAAAAAAAAACCTTTATTGTCTTGAAGAAAGTTTGATATTACTTTTATCCCATGCTACCTTGAACTCAGTCGAGATAATCATAGTTACATAATTTCTTAAGAGAAGAAAAATTGTTGGTAATTTCAGTGATGTCAACTGTATGAGGATAGAGGAGAATGTGGAAAGAATAGGTCAGACTATTCTGAATATGTGTCGGCAAAAAAGAAATGAGCCGTAACCAGAGAGATGGATCGAATGTAGTACTGTCCAGCCAGAATATAGATTACAGATTTTTAAGTTGGTAACGATACATCCTTTTAGCTTGCTGCCTTTAGTTTACCTTCATTTTTGCAAAAAGACTCAATTGTAACATCACTAACGTCCTTTTACTCTCGACGATGCATCATGTGTAGGACCTCGAGTGGAGGATCCCCCAAGTGTACCTCTCCCTCCTTGGTCTAACCCTTTCCCTAGATCTACACCTTCCCCTAGATCTACACATCCCCTAGGTGTAGCCCTTTCTCTAGGTCTAGCCCTTTTTCTAGGTCTAGCCCTTCATCTAGATCTACCCTTTCCCCTAGGTCTACGTCTACCCCTTCCTTTATGTTTACCTTTTCCTCTAGGTCTACCCCTCCCCCTTGGTCTACCCCTTCCCCTAAATCTACCCCTTCCTCTAGGTCTACCCCTTCCTCTAGGTCAACCCTTTCCCGTAGGTCTAGCTCTACCTCACCTTGGTGTACTCCTTCCCCTCTGCCTACCCCTCTCTTACGTCTACCCCTTCCTCTAGGTCTACCCCTTTTCTTCAAGTCAACCTCTCCCCTAGGTCTACCCCTTCCCCTAGGTCTACCCCTTCCTCTAGGTCTACCCCTCCCCTAGGTGTACTCCTCCCTCTAAGTCTACGCCTTCTTCTATGTCTACCCCTTCCTCCTTGATTTACCACATTTGGTCTACCCATTCCCCTAAGTCTACCCCTCACATGTTTCTACCCCTTCCTCTAGGTCTACCCCTTCGTCTAGGTGTACCGTTAACCTAGGTCCACCCCTTCCTTTAGGTTTACTTGTCCCACCTTGGTCTATCTCTCCCAGAGTTCTACCCCATCCTTTAGGTCTACTCCTTTTCCCTTGTCTACCCCTTCCCCTAGGTCTACCCCTTCCTCTAGGTCTACTGTTCCCTTTTGTCTATTCCATCCTTCACAGTATGTCACCCCACCTTCCTTGGACTACTCCTTCCCCTAGGTCTACCCTTCCCTAGGTCTACCCTTTCTTCTAGCTGTACTCCTTCTTCTCTGTATATATGTATATATGCTGTACTGCTACAAGGATCACGTGAATGGTAAACGCAATTGCCAGTAGGATATAATATAAATCTTTAGTACCAAGGGCTTTCGTGCAATTTTAATACAGTTCTTCAGGGTACAATAAAAACTGAAGCATAGTTAAAGAACGTCAATAAGTAAAATAGAATAAAAAAAGAACAATTAGAGAAATGATAGAAAAACCTAGTCAGCTAACAAGCATTGTCAAACAATCAAACAACCCACAGCCATAATTTGTACTAGAACGTTAATTGGTCATAAACACAAAACAGATAAACATAAATTATATAATTCTAAATTGTTGAACAAATTTGGTCATGATGAAATTATCCAATTTATATAAACCAGCACTAATTTTTAAAAAAACAATCTTTGTTGTGCAAACTCGCTTCCTAAGCCATTTTCTAATCTTTCTTTTAGTTGTGCTCTCTTCCTTGGCCCTCTTTATTTCCTCATCTTTTCTTATTATATTATTGATTTTAATCTTCCAGTAGCGCATTTAAAGTGTCTAACTGTCTATACATGTCTGAAACACTTGGGATCTCCTCTGCTCCTTTCTTGTTGCTCGTCACTTTATTCAGAGGAACTTTTGCACACAAGCAAAATAACCCATCGATATCTTCCGTTTTCTTTATCGTCCTCAATAAGGATTTTAGGACGAAAGATTCTTATATAATCAGTTATGTATAATTATAGAAATGATTGAATCTTCGGGAAAATATGAATTAATTTATTAAATATATCATTTAATCCAATGAAAAAAGGGAATTTCAAACTTGGGAGTTAAATCAAAGAAAATTCACATAATAATTTTCAAAGTTAAGATATTGTAAACTTATTTTGATCTGTAGTGAGCGTGAAACAACGGTTACCACGGTATACGCATAGCTTCAGGCATAAACTTATTTTTGGTGTAAACCAACATTTACTCGATCATTGATATTAGAGATATTGTGCAACAGGTGTTCATGGGACCTTTGAGTCCAATCTACTAAGAATTCAAAGACTCTAAATTTTTATTCCCTTTGACAAAAATCTTTATTATCTTCAAGAAAGTTTTATATTAATTTTATCCCGTTCTACCTTGAACTCTCTTAAGATAAATATAGTTAGAGCAACCAATTTTTCTTTTGTGCAGATTATTTATGGCCGTCTTCTGTATTATCCATTGCAACAGAAGGATTTTACAATATATCACTCAGTCTTGTACCTCGTTCTCTTCACTTTCCAAAATGTTCTCTTGAAATTTCCTTTAAATTTGCTCAGGTTTAACTTTTCTTTCATTATTAAAGAGAAACTTTTTGCTATATGTTGCAAAGAAACACACACACACACACACACACACACACACATATATATATATATATATATATATATATATATATATATATATATATATATATATATATATATATATATATATATGTATATGTGTGTGTGCGCGCGCGCATGCATGTCATAGACACAGACCGTATATTTTTGCTTTTGGGTGTGCACACGTGAGAACATCACAGTGAGTAAAATGTTTATGAGGATTCAAATAATGTATCTATGCATTTAGACCTTCCGTTTTACTCAACAATGCCGCGGCTCCATCTGTGCGTGGACGTAAGCCTACTCAATGATTCTAGAAAAGTCCAAATTCTTGAAGTTTTTTATTTAATGCCATAAAAATATCATCTCGGGTACTCTTTGCTTTTATAGTATTGTAATAAAAACAATAGAGCTTCTTTCAGTTTTCCATTAAAACTTTATCTTATAAATGCAAGTAATTGAGAATAACTAGGAATGTTGGTTGATTGGTCTAATTGTAGAACATAATTTACATTCTTCACTTTCTCCTTATCAACTTACTCGGTGTCTCTCACAATGTCAGTAATTCGCCTACCAACCGTAGGCCTATTGTGTGACGGGAGTTTGGATTCAAGTTCAGAGCCATCTTTTCTCCATGAATAGCTCGATAAATTGCCAAGAAGCTCTCCCCCCATCGTGGTTTACCTTTTCTAATAAGAAACCTTATTTGATGCCGTTTGAGCTTTGACATCATCATTTTTATACCACTTGTTTTTTTGTCCTTCTAACTCGGTTTTCTTGCATCAGAAAAATCTATTGGTTTATTTTTAAATGGTGCCTGGTGTTCACACTACAAATGTCTTTCCATTATTGATTCTTTAGGCTCTCGTCATCCAACACCTCCAAACATATTACAATAACATATTTAGGATGATGACGTCATTAACAAACTGAACAAAATCTCTCCAGAACGTTCGCTGCTTTGGTTTTGATTGACCATTGCTGCTTGGTCCGACAAGTCTCCTTCCTTTGTCAGACTGACACGGTCCTTTTTACTGGTGCCTTACCTCTAGTATTAGTTGCTCTTTGACCTCTATTTTGAGGCATATGGCCTCTAGCATTAGAGACTCTTTGAATACTTTCTATTAGGGCCTTACCTCCAGCATTAGATAGTCATTGACTTCTATCTATAGTCCTTGACTTCTATCTTGAGGCGTCTAACCTCTAGTTTTAAAGGCTCTTTGAGCTCCTTTTTTTGTGGTGCCTTACCTCTATCATCAGAGGCCCTTTCACCCCTTGTAAGTGATGTCTTACCTCTAGTACTGGATGGTCTTTGATCTATTTTAGGCGTCTAACCTCTAGCATTAGAGTTCTTTTTTTTCTTACCCATTTTTAGTGGTGCCTTACCTCTAGCATTTTTATCTCTATTTTGAGGAGTTTACCCTGTAGCATTAGAAGCTCTTTGACCTCTTTTTAGTAGTGCCTTACCTCTAGCATTAGTGTGTCTTTGACCTCTATTTTAATTCACCTCAACTAAAGTATTAGAGGCTCTTTAACGTCTATTTGAGGCTTCCTACCTCCAGCATTAGAGGCTCTTTGGCCCCTTTTTAGTGGTGCCTCACCTCTAGCATTAGAGGCTCCTTGGCCTCTATTTTGAGGTATCTCTCTCTAGCATTAGAGGCTCTTTGGTCTCTCTTTAGTGGTACCTTACCAATGGCCTTAGAGGGTTTTTGGGCTCTTTTATGAGGCGCATCAACTCTAACATTAGAAGCTCTTTGATGCGTTATAATTCTAGTATTTCAATTCCCCATTTTCTATATATTCGTTATGGCTCTTTTAGCTAGGCTTTATCTGCACAGCTAGGGCAAAGCCATTACAATTTTCCTATATATTCTCTGATGTTGACGTCCATAAAGACGCTTTTCTTGTTGTAGAACTATCCACAACATTTACATCCTATCCATTCCCCCCCCCCCCCCTTCAACCAAATGTCCACACAAAAGGCTACTTTCCATCGTGGTGTAATTCTACTTTTTGATTTGAGTTCCTCCTTGAGATTAACTGATACTTTCAACAGGATTTAAGCTATAACACAGCTCACTCTCTCTCTCTCTCTCTCTCTCTCTCTCTCTCTCTCTCTCTCTCTCTCTCTCTCTCTCTCTCTCTCTCTCTCTATATATATATATATATATATATATATATATATATATATATATATATATATATATATATATATATACACATACACACACACACACACACACACATATATATATATATATATATATATATATATATATATATATATATATATATGTGTGTGTGTGTGTGTGTGTGTGTGTGTGTGTGTGTGAGTGTGTGTGAGGCCTTTGTAGAACATACATATCTGATGGAAGACCTTAAAGCTGTATGCATCGTAGAACGAGCATATGACTGGTTTGTGAGTTATCTCGAAAACCGCAAAGTTAAAGTAGTAATATCAAATGTTGAATCTGAGACAAGAAAACTAACCAAAGGGGTGCCTCAAGGGAGTGTACTGGGTCCTCTCCTGTTTGAAATTTACACGATTGAACTGGCAAATATACTTGAAACTCACAGAGTTAAGTTTAAAATATACGCTGATGATACACAATTCTATTTCCCAATAGAATCAGTTGATGAAGCAAAAAGAAAGATACATGAAATAATGAATGACATTAAGGTTTGGATGTTAACAAAAAAGCTCAAGCTCAATGAAGATAAAAGTGAATGTATTATTTTTGGAAATGAAAAAGATATAAAAAGAGTTGAATGCTTCCAAAGAATTGAAATAGGTCAATCGATCATTGACCTAAAGAAATCGGTCAGAACTCTTGGAGTAATCATGGATGATAGACTGTCAATGAATGAACATATAAATAATATGGTAAGAAATTGTAACTATCATATTAGAAACATAGCATATATTAGTAAATACTTAGATGAAAAATCTATGGCCATACTCATTAATCACCACATATTTTCAAGAATTGATTACTGCAACTCACTGTTCTATGGCTTACCAAATTATCAGCTGAAGAAAATTCAGAGAGTACAAAACAGAGCCGCTAGATTAATAAAAGGACTACACAATAGGGAAAGAGTTACCCCTGCACTAATTAAATTACACTGGCTGCCGGTAAATGTGAGAATTGAATACAAGCTACTCTTACTAACGTTTAAGATACTGAACCAAAATGAACCAAAATATCTAAAAGAATGCCTGAACAAACCAGAACTAGAAGCAAATGTTAACATAAGACACATGAGTGACAAACATAGGCTATCTGAACCAAGAACAAATAGTAAATTTGGTGAAAGGGCTTTAAGCTACTGTGCGGCTAGACATTATAATAAACTGCCAACTGAAATGAAGGACCTTAAGGGAGCAATTGAATTTAAGAAGAAACTAAAGACATTACTTTTCACACGATCATATGATTTGGAAGATGCTACAATCAAAGAATTGTATAAGTTACAAGGAAAATGTTTCGTTAGATGGTTGATATGGACCCGCCCGAGAAGTAGTTCACTCGACTTCAGTGGAGGGTTGGATTTAAACCCAAAACAAGTAACAAGTAAGAAAGAAATATCTCTCTATATAGTTCTATCTATCTATCTACCTACCTGTATATATATATATATATATATATATATATATATATATATATATATATATATATATGTGTGTGTGTGTGTGTGTGTGTGTGTGTGTGTGTGTGTGTGTGTGTACACAACTAGAACCAGACACTTGCTCTTTACTATATAAGGAAGATTCCACAAGCTATTTTTCTATTTTTACAGCATTTCTAAATGTGTTTCTTCTTTGTAATGTTATGGAAATGAGCCATAAATTGATGTGCCTGAATTTATTGTGTATTTCGCTTGAATCTTTTTATCAACTTTCTATTCACTTGTCAGTGTTATGTATATTTTGCAATCATTATGTATATATATATATATATATATATATATATATATATATATATATATATATATATATATATATATATATATATATATATATAATTTATATATATATATATATATATATATATATATATATATATATATATATATATATATATATATATGTATATATACATACAAATATACAGATATATATACATACATACATATATAAGAGCGAAGATAACACACCAACTCGATTATTTAATTATTTATTTTTCATTATTTCTTCACCTTGAATAAACCCCTCGAGATATTAGACCTATATGGTGGGTCGTCATTTTTTTTTTCCGATGTCACTTCGTTCGGCGACACTTCGTCCACGTCTTTTTGTCCAATATAGGCACCGTTGACTATAATCTAAGCTTCGGCTTATGTAATTTGTTGCAAGTTTCAAAACCACGACATTAACTAACTTTTGCTTTATACACAAAACGACATAAGAAAAATCAAATAATAACTTTGAATTCATAACCTAAATGCATAAATTGTTTTCATTAGACTACAGGACTAAGCTTAAATTATTTCCCCTCTTGACGCCCTCTTCCTCACTTGGACATTAAAGCATTTAAGTATTATTTTTCGATTTTTTTAACGCTCTGAGTTCTTTCAATAATCATTTCTTTTCATAAAAGTGGACCAATGTTGTCTCATACATATACATGTTTACAAAGTGAAATATAATAGTTAATACTAAATGGAAACTTATGAAAAACGCTTGCCCGATGCTAAAATATAAAGTAATCACCAGTTTCCCCACCCCTACTACATGTATTAGTCGCAGAAGAGATGAAGGAGAAGAATAAAAGAGAGAGAGAGAGAGAGAGAGAGAGAGAGAGAGAGAGAGAGAGAGAGAGAGAGAGAGAGAGAGAGGGGAGGGGAG
>NC_090765.1:45774604-45794604 GCF_036898095.1 Palaemon carinicauda | reverse complement strand
ACTCAGTCGAGATAATCATAGTTACATAACTTCTTAAGAGAAGAAAAATTGTTGGTAATTTCAGTGATGTCAACTGTATGAGGATAGAGGAGAATGTGGAAAGAATAGGTCAGACTATTCTGAATATGTGTCGACAAAAATGAAATGAGCCGTAACCAGAGAGATGGATCGAATGTAGTACTGTCCAGCCAGAATATAGATTACAGATTTTTAAGTTGGTAACGATACATCCTTTTAGCTTGCTGCCTTTAGTTTACCTTCATTTTTGCAAAAAGACTCAATTGTAACATCACTAACGTCCTTTTACTCTCGACGATGCATCATGTGTAGGACCTCGTGTGGAGGATCCCCCAAGTGTACCTCTCCCTCCTTGGTCTAACCCTTTCCCTAGATCTACACCTTCCCCTAGATCTACACCTTCCCCTAGATCTACACATCCCCTAGGTGTAGCCCTTCTTCTAGGTCTAGCCCTTTTTCTAGGTCTAGCCCTTTTTCTAGATCTACCCTTTCCCCTAGGTCTACGTCTACCCCTTCCTTTATGTTTACCTTTTCCTCTAGGTCTACCCCTCCCCCTTGGTCTACCCCTTCCCCTAAATCTACCCCTTCCTCTAGGTCTACCCCTTCCTCTAGGTCAACCCTTTCCCGTAGGTCTAGCTCTACCTCACCTTGGTGTACTCCTTCCCCTCTGCCTACCCCTCTCTTACGTCTACCCCTTCCTCTAGGTCTACCCCTTTTCTTCAAGTCAACCTCTCCCCTAGGTCTACCCCTTCCCCTAGGTCTACCCCTTCCTCTAGGTCTACCCCTCCCCTAGGTGTACTCCTCCCTCTAAGTCTACGCCTTCTTCTATGTCTACCCCTTCCTCCTTGATTTACCACATTTGGTCTACCCATTCCTCTAAGTCTACCCCTCACATGTTTCTACCCCTTCCTCTAGGTCTACCCCTTCGTCTAGGTGTACCGTTAACCTAGGGCCACCCCTTCCTTTAGGTTTACTTGTCCCACCTTGGTCTATCTCTCCCAGAGTTCTACCCCATCCTTTAGGTCTACTCCTTTTCCCTTGTCTACCCCTTCCCCTAGGTCTACCCCTTCCTCTAGGTCTACTGTTCCCTTTTGTCTATCCCATCCTTCACAGTATGTCACCCCACCTTCCTTGGACTACTCCTTCCCCTAGGTCTACCCTTCCCTAGGTCTACCCTTTCTTCTAGCTGTACTCCTTCTTCTCTGTATATATGTATATATGCTGTACTGCTACAAGGATTACGTGAATGGTAAACGAAAAAGCCAGTAGGATATAATATAAAGCTTTAGTACCAAGCGCTTTCGTGCATTTTTAATACAGTTCTTCAGGGTACAATAAAAAGTGAGACATAGTTAAAGGACGCCCATAAGTAAGATAGAATAAAAAAAAAAGAACAATTAAAGAAATAATAGAAAAACCTAGTCAGCTAACTAGCATTGTCAAACAATCAAACAACCCACAGCCATAATTTGTACTAGAATGTTAATTGTCCATAAACACAAAACAGATAAACATAAATTATATAATTCTAAATTGTTGAACAAATTTGGTCATGATGAAATTATCCAATTTATATAAACCAGCACTAATATTTAAAACAATCTTTGTTGTGCAAACTCGCTTCCTAAGCCATTTTCTAATCTTTCTTTCTAGTTGTGCTCTCTTCCTTGGCCCTCTTTATTTCCTCATCTTTTCTTATTATATTATTGATTTTATTCTTTCAGTAGCGCATTTAAAGTGTCTAACTGTCTATACATGTCTGAAACACTTGGGATCTCCTCTGCTCCTTTCTTGTTGCTCGTCACTTTATTCAGAGGAACTTTTGCACACAAGCAAAATAACCCATCGATATCTTCCGTTTTCTTTATCGTCCTCAATAAGGGTTTTAGGACGAAAGATTCTTATATAATCAGTTATGTATAATTATAGAAATGATTGAATCTTCGGGAAAATATGAATTAATTTATTAAATATATCATTTAATCCAATGAAAAAAGGGAATTTCAAACTTGGGAGTTAAATCAAAGAAAATTCACATAATAATTTTCAAAGTTAAGATATTGTAAACTTATTTTGATCTGTAGTGAGCGTGAAACAACGGTTACCACTTATTGAGCATCTAAGCTTCATACGAGAACCTTTTATTTTTGGTGTAAACCAACATTTACTCGATCATTGATATTAGAGATATTGTGCAACAGGTGTTCATGGGACCTTTGAGTCCAATCTACTAAGAATTCAAAGACTCTAAATTTTTATTCCCTTTGACAAAAATCTTTATTATCTTCAAGAAAGTTTTATATTAATTTTATCCCGTTCTACCTTGAACTCTCTTAAGATAAATATAGTTAGAGCAACCAATTTTTCTTTTGTGCAGATTATTTATGGCCGTCTTCTGTATTATCCATTGCAACAGAAGGATTTTACAATATATCACTCAGTCTTGTACCTCGTTCTCTTCACTTTCCAAAATGTTCTCTTGAAATTTCCTTTAAATTTGCTCAGGTTTAACTTTTCTTTCATTATTAAAGAGAAACGTTTTGCTATATGTTGCAAAGAAACACACACACACACACACACACACACACACATATATATATATATATATATATATATATATATATATATATATATATATATATATGTATGTATATGTGTATGTGTGTGTGTGCGCGCGCGCGCATGCATGCATGTCATAGACACAGACCGTATATTTTTGCTTTTGGGTGTGCACACGTGAGAACATCACAGTGAGTAAAATGTTTATGAGGATTCAAATAATGTATCTATGCATTTAGACCTTCCGTTTTACTCAACAATGCCGCGGCTCCATCTGTGCGTGGACGTAAGCCTACTCAATGATTCTAGAAAAGTCCAAATTCTTGAAGTTTTTTATTTAATGCCATAAAAATATCATCTCGGGTACTCTTTGCTTTTATAGTATTGTAATAAAAACAATAGAGCTTCTTTCAGTTTTCCATTAAAACTTTATCTTATAAATGCAAGTAATTGAGAATAACTAGGAATGTTGGTTGATTGGTCTAATTGTAGAACATAATTTACATTCTTCACTTTCTCCTTATCAACTTACTCGGTATGTCTCTCACAATGTCAGTAATTCGCCTACCAACCGTAGGCCTATTGTGTGACGGGAGTTTGGATTCAAGTTCAGAGCCATCTTTTCTCCATGAATAGCTCGATAAATTGCCAAGAAGCTCTCCCCCCATCGTGGTTTACCTTTTCTAATAAGAAACCTTATTTGATGCCGTTTGAGCTTTGACATCATCATTTTTATACCACTTGTTTTTTTGTCCTTCTAACTCGGTTTTCTTGCATCAGAAAAATGTATTGGTTTATTTTTAAATGGTGCCTGGTGTTCACACTACAAATGTCTTTCCATTATTGATTCTTTAGGCTCTCGTCATCCAACACCTCCAAACATATTACAATAACATATTTAGGATGATGACGTCATTAACAAACTGAACAAAATCTCTCCAGAACATTCGCTGCTTTGGTTGTGATTGACCATTGCTGCTTGGTCCGACAAGTCTCCTTCCTTTGTCAGACTGACACGGTCCTTTTTACTGGTGCCTTACCTCTAGTATTAGTTGCTCTTTGACCTCTATTTTGAGGCATATGGCCTCTAGCATTAGAGACTCTTTGAATACTTTCTATTAGGGCCTTACCTCCAGCATTAGATAGTCATTGACTTCTATCTATAGTCCTTGACTTCTATCTTGAGGCGTCTAACCTCTAGTTTTAAAGGCTCTTTGAGCTCCTTTTTTTGTGGTGCCTTACCTCTATCATCAGAGGCCCTTTCACCCCTTGTAAGTGATGCCTTACCTCTAGTACTGGATGGTCTTTGATCTATTTTAGGCGTCTAACCTCTAGCATTAGAGTTCTTTTTTTTTTTTTACCCATTTTTAGTGGTGCCTTACCTCTAGCATTTTTTATCTCTATTTTGAGGAGTTTAACCTGTAGCATTAGAAGCTCTTTGACCTCTTTTTAGTAGTGCCTTACCTCTAGCATTAGTGTGTCTTTGAACTCTATTTTGAGGCGTTTAACCTCTAGCATTAGAAGCCATTTGATCCCTTTTTAGTGGTGCCTTACCTCTAACATTAGAGGGTCTTTGACCTCTATTTTAATTCACCTCAACTAAAGTATTAGAGGCTCTTTAACGTCTATTTGAGGCTTCCTACCTCCAGCATTAGAGGCTCTTTGGCCCCTTTTTAGTGGTGCCTTACCTCTAGCATTAGAGGATCTTGGACCTCTATTTTGAGGTACCTTATCTCTAGCATTAGAGGCTTTTTTACCTCTTTTTAGTGGTGCCTTACCACTAGCATTATAGGATCTTTGACCTCTATTTTGAAGTGCCTTAACTTTTACTTTAGAGGCTCTTTGATTCCTTTTTATTGATGCCTCACCTCTAGCATTAGAGGCTCCTTGGCCTCTATTTTGAGGTATCTCTCTCTAGCATTAGAGGCTCTTTGGTCTCTCTTTAGTGGTACCTTACCAATGGCCATAGAGGGTTTTTGGGCTCTTTTATGAGGCGCATTAACTCTAACATTAGAAGCTCTTTGATGCGTTATAATTCTAGTATTTCAATTCCCCATTTTCTATATATTCGTTATGGCTCTTTTAGCTAGGCTTTATCTGCACAGCTGGGGCAAAGCCATTACAATTTTCCTATATATTTTCTGATGTTGACGTCCATAAAGACGCTTTTCTTGTTGTAGAACCCTCCACAACATTCACATCCTATCCATCCCCCCCCCCCTTCAACCAAATGTCCACACAAAAGGCTACTTTCCATCGTGGTGTAATTCTACTTTTTGATTTGAGTTCCTCCTTGAGATTAACTGATACTTTCAACAGAATTTAAGCTATAACACAGCTCTCTCTCTCTCTCTCTCTCTCTCTATATATATATATATATATATATATATATATATATATATATATATATATATATATATATATATATATATATATATATATATATACACACACACACACACACACACACATATATATATATATATATATATATATATATATATATATATATATATATATATGTGTGTGTGTGTGTGTGTGTGTGTGTGTGAGTGTGTGTGAGGCCTTTGTAGAACATACATATCTGATGGAAGACCTTAAAGCTGTATGCATCGTAGAACGAGCATATGACTGGTTTGTGAGTTATCTCGAAAACCGCAAAGTTAAAGTAGTAATATCAAATGTTGAATCTGAGACAAGAAAACTAACCAAAGGGGTGCCTCAAGGGAGTGTACTGGGTCCTCTCCTGTTTGAAATTTACACGATTGAACTGGCAAATATACTTGAAACTCACAGAGTTAAGTTTAAAATATACACTGATGATACACAATTCTATTTCCCAATAGAATCAGTTGATGAAGCAAAAAGAAAGATACATGAAATAATGAATGACATTAAGGTTTGGATGTTAACAAAAAAGCTCAAGCTCAATGAAGATAAAAGTGAATGTATTATTTTTGGAAATGAAAAAGATATAAAAAGAGTTGAATGCTTCCAAAGAATTGAAATAGGTCAATCGATCATTGACCTAAAGAAATCGGTCAGAACTCTTGGAGTAATCATGGATGATAGACTGTCAATGAATGAACATATAAATAATATGGTAAGAAATTGTAACTATCATATTAGAAACATAGCATATATTAGTAAATACTTAGATGAAAAATCTATGGCCATACTCATTAATCACCACATATTTTCAAGAATTGATTACTGCAACTCACTGTTCTATGGCTTACCAAATTATCAGCTGAAGAAAATTCAGAGAGTACAAAACAGAGCCGCTAGATTAATAAAAGGACTACACAATAGGGAAAGAGTTACCCCTGCACTAATTAAATTACACTGGCTGCCGGTAAATGTGAGAATTGAATACAAGCTACTCTTACTAACGTTTAAGATACTGAACCAAAATGAACCAAAATATCTAAAAGAATGCCTGAACAAACCAGAACTAGAAGCAAATGTTAACATAAGACACATGAGTGACAAACATAGGCTATCTGAACCAAGAACAAATAGTAAATTTGGTGAAAGGGCTTTAAGCTACTGTGCGGCTAGACATTATAATAAACTGCCAACTGAAATGAAGGACCTTAAGGGAGCAATTGAATTTAAGAAGAAACTAAAGACATTACTTTTCACACGATCATATGATTTGGAAGATGCTACAATCAAAGAATTGTATAAGTTACAAGGAAAATGTTTCGTTAGATGGTTGATATGGACCCGCCCGAGAAGTAGTTCACTCGACTTCAGTGGAGGGTTGGATTTAAACCCAAAACAAGTAACAAGTAAGAAAGAAATATCTCTCTATATAGTTCTATCTATCTATCTACCTACCTGTATATATATATATATATATATATATATATATATATATATATATATATATATATATATGTGTGTGTGTGTGTGTCTGTGTGTGTGTGTGTGTGTGTACACAACTAGAACCAGACACTTGCTCTTTACTATATAAGGAAGATTCCACAAGCTATTTTTCTATTTTTACAGCATTTCTAAATGTGTTTCTTCTTTGTAATGTTATGGAAATGAGCCATAAATTGATGTGCCTGAATTTATTGTGTATTTCGTTTGAATCTTTTTATCAACTTTCTATTCACTTGTCAGTGTTATGTATATTTTGCAATCATTATGTATATATATATATATATATATATATATATATATATATATATATATATATATATATATATATATATATATATATATATATGTATATACATACAAATATACAGATATATATACATACATACATATATAAGAGCGAAGATAACACACCAACTCGATTATTTAATTATTTATTTATCATTATTTCTTCACCTTGAATAAACCCCTCGAGAGATTAGACCTATATGGTGGGTCGTCATTTTTTTTTCCGATGTCACTTCGTTCGGCGACACTTCGTCCACGTCTTTTTGTCCAATATAGGCACCGTTGACTATAATCTAAGCTTCGGCTTATGTAATTTGTTGCAAGTTTCAAAACCACGACATTAACTAACTTTTGCTTTATACACAAAACGACATAAGAAAAATCAAATAATATCTTTGAATTCATAACCCAAATGCATAAATTGTTTTCATTAGACTACAGGACTAAGCTTAAATTATTTCCCCTCTTGACGCCCTCTTCCTCACTTGGACATTAAAGCATTTAAGTATTATTTTTCGATTTTTTTAACGCTCTGAGTTCTTTCAATAATCATTTCTTTTCATAAAAGTGGACCAATGTTGTCTCATACATATACATGTTTACAAAGTGAAATATAATAGTTAATACTAAATGGAAACTTATGAAAAACGCTTGCCCGATGGTAAAATATAAAGTAATCACCAGTTTCCCCACCCCTACTACATGTATTAGTAGAGGAAGAGATGAAGGAGAAGAATAAAAGAGAGAGAGAGAGAGAGAGAGAGAGAGAGAGAGAGAGAGAGAGAGAGAGAGAGAGAGAGAGAGGGGGGGGGGGGGAGAATCCAACAACAGACCAAAGAAAGCCTGTTGCTGTTTTGCTGGATAACCGGGGGACGTCAGTGACAGGATACTCTCTTTCTATCCTGCCTGTCTCGGAACCCCAAACCGAGAGGTAGTCCTGAATCGGAAGACACCCAAGAGGAAAGATCCTCAACGGAGTCGATTTCTTAGGGCTTGACCCGACCCAGGACTCTCGGAAAAACCGAGTCTCTTTACTTCAGGTTATCCAGGAAGAAACAAGACATCACTGCCATTACTGGTCGAAAAATATTTTCTATTTAAGAAGACTCAAACATTTTATGCAAAGTTTATAGATTTGTTGATAAATTCATAATTTATTATAAAGGTTAATAATTAAGAATTTAGTTGCCTTTACTACTAATTATTATTACAGCTATTTATGAAATTTAAATTTTTTTTTATCAAATAAATCAGTAATATGATGGGCAAGGAGAGACACCCGATGAGATACTACTGCTAAAGAGTCATTTGGTAATGTGATGGCAAGATAGTACTACATTGGATCCCTCTCTGGTTAAAGCTCATTTTTCCTTTGCCTAATTTTCGAGTCAACACAATATTAATATCTCCATTAACTTTTAAAGGCCAAGACTGAATAACAATATTTTTTTATTAAATCATTGATTAAAGATTTGGTGTTGATGTACTCTACATAAAATGAAGAGAATATAAATAGATGGAGAGAGTTGACTCGAGCGGCCGACCCTTCAATACAATGGGAATGATGAGGTTGAAAGAAGAAGACAGTTACTTGAGTAGCTAAGCCAATCTATAGTCTATGCTTAAAACATTATTTACAAGAACAATATCATGTCGACCTTTCATTGGTCGGAAATTTAGTCTGAACATTGTGTCACTGAGATATGCTTTAAAGATAAAAGACTTTTCACCCTTAACTCCAATACTCATTTGTTAGGCCTAGGAATACTTCCATTCCTTAACTTGAATATCCAGCCTAGAATATCCATCGAACAGTCACAAATAATTTCCAAGATTCTACTATAACTGTTGTTTGTTCGTAACTATGACGTCAAGTTCAAACAATAGTTATAGAACATGTTTGATATAATCCTTTGGACAATTCCATTTTACAGAATGTGAAGTGTGAAGTGGATGATGAATGGAGAAGTATTGATTTAAAAACTCAATATATAGACGACTGGCGAAATGAAACCGAGGCCCTTTGCGTCAGTAGGCGTAGGAGAGGATGATGATATATATAATGAATTCTAATTAAAACTCTAAAATGTAAAAACAGTAAACTGGTCATTTTTATTTAAGAAAAGTAACTTCACTGAAATAGTTTCTTCTTATCCCCCCCCCCCCCACAAAAAGAAAAAAAAAGTCCTCAGAATATGAAACTGATCGTAATCGTTTGCGCACTAAAATAGATCGATTTTGCTGCTACCAAAGAAACACAGGAGGAATAGAAATGTTGGATTTTAGAATACTGCACAAAAGCAACGATGTTCCTGCTGACTGCAATGTCAGATAGGCCTACAATACAATGCTCTATAGATGCAGGAGCTGTAACGTTATATAGGCCTACAATGCAACGCTTAAAACATATATATGCAGAATCTGCAATGCAGGATAGGCCTACAATCCAATGCTTAAAGCATATAGATAATTTAAAAGGAAAACATGACGGTGTTTTTATGCTTTGACATCACCGCACTTGAAGGATCACAGTCCTTTAGGCCTACGCAGTAAGAGCTGACGGTTAACTGACTTATGAAAACTCGCTTATTAAGCCATTTTCTAATCTTGCTTATTAGTTTGTCCCTTTTCCTTATTTCTGCATCTGTGTATGATCTAACTGATTTTATTCTTTTATTAGCGTATTTAAATTGTCTATGGATAATTGAAACACTTAGGATTTCCTGTTCCTTTCATGTTGCCGCTTCTCTCACTCCGAGCAACTTGCACACAAGCAAATTATCTCCTCGATTTCAAGGACAAAACTGCTCATACAATTAGTTATCCCATAAAGAAATTATTAAATCCCTTAGTAAATATATATTATTTTGATAAATGTATAATTCATATTAGTTTTGGAATGAAATTTATATTTTTAGGCTTTCAAAATTAAAGAGTCACATAGAAATTTAAAATATCGATATGTCATGAAATTATTTTGTTGGTTCCTGCGCGTGGAAGTTGTCTGTCATTCGTCGATCCATCTCTTGTGTTAATTAATATTAATTTTTATATCAACCATTATCATTATTAATAAATACTGAGTATTATTCATAGCATACGATTGATATAGTGATCTTAGGCCTTCTTCTTCTTTTTTTATTATTATTATTATTATTATTATTATTAATATTGTTTTTATTATTATTATTATTACTATTATTATTATTATTATTACTATTATTATTATTATCATTAGTGTACGTGACCCGTTAAAAATGAGGGCTGAATCTTTAGATAGATATGCACACACATGCACTCCCTTCTCCCCAGGGCATGAGTACTCCCACTCTCCCCAACCAGTGGGACAGGGAGAGCTCAGTATATCCATAAAGAAATATATATATATATATATATATATATATATATATATATATATATATATATATATATATATATATATATAGCCATACACTAGCTCATTATTATGTAAGGGAGATTATTATTAATATTATTATTATCATTATTATCATTATTATTATCATTATTATTATTATTATTATTATTATTATTATTATTATTATCATTTTCATTATTATTTTTATTATTATTATTATTAATATATATATATATATATATATATATATATATATATATATATATATATATATATATATATATATATTTCTGCTATACTACTGTGTGGTAGTAGCAAAAAGTTACATTGGAGGCGAAATGATTTAGAGTTAATATTAAATGTTTTAAAGAGAGAGAGAGAGAGAGAGAGAGAGAGAGAGAGAGAGAGAGAGAGAGAGTGAGAGAGAGAGAGACATACAATATATATATATATATATATATATATATATATATATATATATATATATATATATATATATACAAATAAGCCATACATCTTAATACATTAATGTCTGAATTTTCTTACCGACCTCGGGATCAGAGCCCCTGGCGAAACCATTCAAAGACAATAGCATCTGACTGGCCGGGATTCGAACTGTGGTCCAGGATGCTTGTATGACAGTGGAGATGAGTGGTTTCATGACCACCCATTCAAGTTTTCCTTCTCCCAAATAATAATTTGCCGTCCGCATCCTTAAACCCTGAATTTTTATTGGCTGTTATCTAACTGGATTTTTCCTATCCACCTGTCCAAGTTTTCCTGCTTCATGAAAATCGTTGTCCATCCTCATCTTTAAACTCTGATTTTCTGATTGGCTCTTTGTTCTCATACTCAATTCTCTATTCCCTTTTGTTGTTAGCTCTCTTTTACTTAGCTAACACTTTCTGCTATCACTAATTCTACTGCTTAATGTTTTGCTTAAAGATATTTTACTCCCTTTTCTTCTGCCTTATACTGAATTACTTTGTTTAACTTCCCGTGTATTCTACTCCCACGGGACTTACTGCTATTAAACTTTCTTACTTCGCAATTTTTTTCACTTTCGTGAACCTATCAAGGGAGTGCTTTTTCTGTGCCACTTCTCGCTCTTACTCGAAGGCAACTAAATTCATAACTATTAACCTTTATGACATTATGAATCAATCAACAAATCTCTAAAATTTGCATAAAATATTTGAGTCTACTTTAATGGAGAAGATTTTTTACAAGTAATGGCAGAGATGTCTGTATCGTTCTGAGTAACCTTAAGTAAAGAGACTCAGGGGAGCCTTTGTAGGGTGACGGCCAGATCCCGTAGAAAACGGGAATATTCTGAACTGTGGCCGTCGTTCTAAAAACGAGTTTGGCGGGAGAAGCTAACTTAAAAAACACACCTAACCTATGCTAAAAGCCGTATCCTTACCCAGGGGGCTGCGCTCCCCCCCCCCGGATTCCCCCCCCCCCCCCTTACACAACAGTTTCCTTACCTACGAGTACGACGGGAGAAGCTAACTTAAAAAACCCACCTAACCTATGCTAAAAGCCGTGTCCTTACCAAGGGTAGCTGTGCCCCCCCCCCCCTGGACCCCCCCCCCCTTACACAACATATTTAAGATCCGTAGACCATTTCCAAACGTTTTTATTCTATACAAGATAACATTTGGAGCGATAATAAACAAATTAGGACGCTTGGCCGTAGCGCTACAAACTACCCGACTCAGGTTTCCGAGAGTCCAGCTTTGGGTCAAGCCCTAAGAATTGACTCCGTTGAGGATCCTTCCTCTTGGGTGTCTTCCGAAGCAGGACTACCTCTTGGTTTGGGGTCCCGAGACAGGCAGGATAGAAAGAGAGTGTCTTGTCACTGACGTCCCCCGGTTATCCAGCTAAACAGCAACAGGCTTTCTTTGGTCTGGTGCTCAACTCTCCTCTTCAGTCTCTTTCTTCCCAGCATCAACTTTTTCATATCCCTTTTTTTTCTCTTTCCCTACCATATTATCATCATGAATTTTATGGCTTTTGCTTCTTCCCTCATTTAGACTCGTTGTAGGCCTACCTGACATTATTGGAACATCGTTGGTTCTGTGCAGGTATTCCAAAATCCAGCAATCATATTCCTCCTGTGTATCTTCAGCAGCATCAAATAAGATAATTTCAAGTGTACAAACGATTACGCAGTTTCCCTGAATTTAGACTCGCAGGCAAATTTTAGTTTTTCTTAATTAAGAGAAAATATTGCAGTGAAGTTGCTTTTCATGAATCAAAATAACCAGTTTTAATGTATTTATATTTTGAAGCGTTTGAATTAGAATTCATTATAATTAAGAAAAAGATTATATTGCATAAATATTTCATTTCAAAAGAGGATCACGAGAGACCCACATAGCCGCCTTCCGCGACGCCTCTGTTTAAGATCAATTACGATAATGGCGGCGTATTTCTTTAGTGGACAGACAGCATATAACACTTGTCCTCTGAATAGTTCTTTTTAAAAAGGCATAAATTAACTTGTTAAAGAAAATAATAGTTTGTTGCGGCATTCACAAATCCATTCTCGAGTCAACTTTCTCCATCTATATTATTATTATTATTATTATTATTATTATTAGCAATTTTGAAATCATATTCCTAATATGATCAAATCATAGGACCTGGGTTTTGATGGATAAAGATAACTATTTAGTATCCAATTTAGTTGTTCCTTTTTTTCTGCAGCTTTTATTGTCTTGCTTTCCTCTTAGAGCTCACTAATAGTGCGGTGGTAGCATGAAGTCAGTTCAAGCTGGGTGGATCCTGAACAGACTTCGTCCTTTGAACAGATTATTATTATTATTATTATTATTATTATTATTATTATTATTATTATTACTTGCTAAGCCTAACGGCTCCAACAGGGAAAATAGCCCAGTGAGGAAAGGATATGAATTACAAGATAAGTTTAAGAACAACATTAACATTAAAATAAATATTGCAAAAGATAGCGTAAGAAGTATTAGGTAACTCCCTCGGCTCTTTTGTGTAATCAAGGTTTAATTTCCATCGTAAGCCCGGAGAAGTGAGCGTGGCACGAGATATGTGATATGTACAACTTCATCTTTATTTTCTTTTCTTCTCGTTTAATTTGCATTTGATTTAGAACCCTTTATTACTCGCTGCTTCCGGGATGGATTATGATATTTTGCATAGTGCACAAGCTCCTCTATGTTTAAATCTAAAATTTATTCATTTTATATATTTTTGTCTATGATATCGGATGTAGTTCACATAATTTTGTAGAACATGAATTTCCAGTTCTTGTCTGTTTTGGGGTAGGTATTTTGCTTGGAAATTCTTAACTTTTATTTCACAGATTTACTTTTATGCTCTTTTCTAATAATATTGAATTGAGCCATGATTATACAACTTATGATTTAAAAAGGGTTGGGCATTTTATCTCAATTATAATTGCTTCAAGGCCAACTCTCTTTACCAACCAGGAAATAAATCTGAAACAAACTTCCTCAATCCTCAGTCCATGAATTGATTAATCTACCTTCATCTATATCATATGGTACGTTTGTGGGTTATGGCTTTTTACACTAGAGTAGGAAAATCTCTTTATTGTGCAAATTCCTGTCAATGTGACTGCCATGGAATTTTCTGTTTCTCAAAGCTTTTAGCAATTATTTTCTATGTATATTTTTAGAGACTATTGCAACCCAAGTATAGATAATACTACATTTTGTTGACTTAAAAAAAGTTTGTCGAAACTCCTTAGCCTAGTGACAGCTTTATCTCTGGAAATATCAATGTTACACACATAAACTAGCTTGCATCTGGGGTTATTGATCAGCATGGCATATCAGCTCTGGAATTCTATCAATTTTCTGATTATTTCCAGCTGATGAGGAATCTTTTTGGGGTTTTGATAATATATTTTATTTAGTTTTTATATTAGTTCCAGCTATATTCTGCGAGTTTACCAGCGCTTCTAATCATGATTCCATAATGGGGAGCACTATATTTTTCATGTGCTGTACATTACAGTACTACTTATACGCAAAAATATTTGACCCAACCACGATGACAACTGGAAAATAATATATTATTAATTGCTCAACTTTTCTATAAAAAAAATGGAAGGATTCTTTCAGATATTCTTTATCGTATAATTTACCCCCTCAATCACCACTTTAATAAAAGTTTTGGTTATCAACTTTAATTGGATGCTTCATGCAAATTGGTTATTGTGGTAAAAGACTACATTCTTTATTTAATGAAGTTGCATCCAGCTGAGCTATCAGACTTTAGTTCGAAGTTTCTACGAAAGAAGCATAATTTATAGATTTTCCAAATTTTGAGAACAATTAAAAAATACTATGATGCGAAGCTAAAATCTCCATTAAAGAATTTACTGTGTCTGATATTCCGATCTTTTTATTCAATAATGGAAAACTACTATAAAACACTAAGAACTATATTGATCAATTCCAGAGATTTTCTAAGGTTAAATGTGGCTTGGTTTATGTTTGCCCATCTGATGCCTATTCTCTTCTTATAGGTAGTAGGCTGGCCAGGGCACCAGCCACCCGTTGAGATACTACCACTAGAGAGTTATGGAGTCTTTTGACTGGCCAGACAGTATTACATTGGATCCTTCTCTCTGGCCACTGTTCATTTTCCCTTTTCCTACACACACATTGAATAGTCTGTCTTATTCTTTACATATTCTTCTTTGTCCTCATACACCTGATAACACTGAGATTACCAAACAATTCTTCTTCACCCAAGGGGTTACTACACTTTAATTGTTCAGTGGCCGCTTTCCTCTTGGTAAGGGTAGAAGAGACTCTTTAGCAATGGTAAGCAGCTCTTCTTGGAGAAGGACACGCCAAAATCACACCATTGTTCTCTAGTCTTGGGTAGTGCCATAGCCTCGGTACCATGGTCTTCCACTGTCTTGGATTAGAGTTCTCTTGCTTGAGGGTACACTCGGGCACACTATTCTATTTTGTTTCTCTTTCTCTTTTGTTAAAGTTTTTATAGTTTATATAGGAGATATTTATTTTGATGTTATTGCTCTGAAAATAATTTATTTTTCCTCGTCTCCTTTCTCCACTGGGCTATTTTCCCTGTTGGGGCCCCTGGCCTTATAGCATCCTGCTTTTCCAACTTGGGTTGTAGCTTAGCAATTGATAATAATAATGTTAATAATAAGAATAATAATAAACCTTATATGATATAGGTTTTGAAGCTATTTTCTGAATCATATTCACAGTATCTTAATGAATAGGTATCTGAGAGTAGGTGGTGTTCCAGTGCTCATACAGTGCTAGACGAAACTTGTCTGTTAGTTCTCAGGGTGTTGTTCTGGAACCTTTGTTACTTTTAACCTTCACTACTTCCATCCAATAAACTGATTGGCTCCAAATGTAATCTTTTACTTTCTCATGTAATTTTTTTTTCTTGTAACAGTTTCTTTACTTATTTTAGACTGGGAAGGGATATTTTTTTTCTTTTTAATCTTTGTTCTCTGACACCAATACTAGGTTCCAATTTGGGAACCAAGTCGAGGTAAACAGATGAGAGTAAGACCCTAAAACCCGTGGTACCTCTCAGGCGGAGGTAAAAATTGTATAGTAGCAAAATCCAGTATTTTTTTCGTTTGAGGAATTGAGGGGAGAACAAATTGTTCCAGTTTAAGCGTAACTGCAAGATTAGAGATAAGATTATAGTTTTAGCCATATTGGAAAGGATTGAAAGGTAAGGGAAGAATATTTGGATGCAAAGGCACTGGCTTGCACTTCGATAGTGTATGTCAACTTAGTACATGTGCAACAAGTTATAGCATGCGAAGGAGTGAGGATATTGTGTTGGATTAGTGCAGGGATGGGAGATTTTGGAATTTTTAAAGTATTAGTTATCAAGCAACATGTAGAGTGTTCGGTCTGTGAAGAGGGAATTCTTGGGTTGTCGTCTGAGATAGGAATGGTGGAAGAAGGTGGTCGGTAAGATTGAATTACTTTGGAGAAGGGTATGACCACAGTAAGCCTGAAAATGTGTTTGATGTTTTCTAAGACATATCTCACCATCCAGTGAGCAGATAGTGGAAGGACTAGGGGTATTTTCTTTTGGAGATTAATGGAAGTAGTGCTAGAGGGGCAGGTGAGTTGGTACCTGGCAGTATTTACATTATCTGCCCTCTATGTTTATGATTTGCCAGAAACAGAGATAGCCAAGACGCAGACTGGGTGATCACTGATAATTTTTTGTACATGTATTTGTGGTTCTGTTTGTGGTCTTGATGAACCACTTAGCTGTTCTCGAGTTTGTGTGACAGTTCTCGAGCTTTTTGGGTGTGCTTGTCATAGTGTACTCTATGTTTGTGTGCTGCCATAATAGTTCATCCGTTTCTTGACTTGCATTAGGGAGGATTTTAGTGAGATGCTTAGTGTGTCGATTTCATCTATACACTATGGCTGTGGCTATCGGAAACCCCAATCCCCTGTTCATTTTGTGTTCATATCTAAGTTAGTTAAATAGGACTTCAACTATACGTCTCTTCGCATGCACTTGCACACTTTTCTCTCAATTTTCATTTCCACAATTCTTAGGTCACATTTAAAGATCTTCCCGTGATTTTTTTCAATTTCTAATAAGGTGTAGTAGTCGTCCGAATTACTTCTGTAAATTGATTATGTAACTTGGCCATGAAGAACTTAAAAGCGTGGTTTAGCATGGCTTTTCATTGGTGAAACTAACTCTAGTGCCCCACAAATTATTTAACTCAAATAAGGGCTGCATGTTTGCTGCGTAACGGAAACAGTGGTGCATCTTTTATGGGAATTTAGTCCTAGTTTTTTTCCTAATGCGTATATTAGTAATATAAGATTTTATAGATTTGATAATCTGAGTATACACTGGTTCTCTAATTTAATAATTATAATGAATTGTATAGTTGTAAAGAAAATTAATCAATATGAAATATCAATTTCAAATATCTAATTTTGAATTGACCTGAGAAGGGGACTTTGTACGGACATTATTCCCATATACACATGTATACACATACACACTGGATTTTGTTTGTTTGTTTCCTTTTATTATAAAATAGGTTAATAGAAGACCGCATTACCTATTCATTAGCATTGCTATGACATTCTGAGTAATGGCAGTAAGGTCTTTAGTCCCCATAGTTCTTATGATTTCTGGAGACCCCTTATCACTGGATATGATATAAATTTCCATCGACTCTCAAATTGATAAAATAATTACTGTATTTTATAAAGTGTGCGGTAAAAAGACTCGAATCCTGAAGTTATTACTGGCTCAATATGATAAAAAAATATTAGAAATAAATTATTCAAGTAAAGGAAAAAATAAGATGGGAAGTAGTTGCAAAATAAGTTTGATAAAACAAACATTTTTTAATCCTATAATGCCACAAACATTTGTAATCAGTGTTGCATTTCAGCATTTTTCATTGTTATAAAGATAATCGTTAACTTTACATCTCTCACTCACACATGTAGGTGGGCTCTCTCTCTCTCTCTCTCTCTCTCTCTCTCTCTCTCTCTCTCTCTCTCTCTCTCTCTCTCTCACCATTATTCATGAGCAGCAAGAGATACCCTGTAATCTTTTTAATGAAACCCCTTCGTTAATGACATCGTCTGTTACCTGTCCTGTTACCCTTGCTACCCAATTAATGATAATTTACCGTTATCTCTGATATTTACTAAGGCGTCCATAGATAAACGTCGCTTTCTTTTCTTCCAAGGCGTCTAAGTGTTACTGGCACGCATAAGTTTTTGTCAGACATTCAATAGATGATCCCTTTTTTTTTGTACTTCCTTTATGACTGCAAACAAATAAAATTCATTTGAAGAGCAGTTTTCATAGGTATCGGTTGACAGTATTACCCGATTGTTCTTTGAGCTCTGGAATTATTTTTGTCATTGGTGATACAAGTACAGTATTAATTGTGAGGTGGTTGTCAAAATTTATTGACCAAACAGATAAATTCATGTTCATTTACTAATGAATTCACAAGTAGGTGGGCAAATTTAATTAACAAACAGATAAATTTATGTTCATTTACTAATGAATTCACAAGTAGGTGGGCAAATGTTAGTCAAAACTCACAGCGTATAATTTATATTTCTTTGAAAAATAGAGAAAGAGAAAGTTAGGCCATCAAGCTTCTTGTATCGTGAAAAATAGATCATTAATCTTCTTTTGGCAACAAAATTACCTCATGAAATTTACGTTAGGATGCCTCTTGGAGATTATACAAATTTCTTTAAACGTGAATTCATTCATTTATCCAGGAAATTTTACCTGCATCGTAGCAAAAGTTCAGAGAATAGTTTATCCTCTGAACTTTTATATTTTCATATTGATTAAAAACATGCAAATATTATTTTGGAGGATGATATCCTGTTATTTTTTTTTTTTTTTATTGATTGAAAATTTCCCACTCTGAATAAGACCTCATCAAAAGGAATCCTTAATGTATTTAAATTAAACAGCTGAATTCAGACTATTTCGCTGCGATGTTCCCTGAGATTTAACGTGAAGGGCGAATCCAAGATGTTATTTCTCGTGTATTCAAACCATAATGGCATCGCATTTACCCTCCCATGGTGTAATCAAGGCTGAAGAACCCCCCGTGAAGCCTTTGATGATAACGTACCTAACATCTTTAACTTCATTTTTGAATCCTTTCATAAAGTTAAGAAGCGGAGTTCATTGTCACATAATACTTGGCTCATGATCGACTTTTAACTGAATATTTGATGACACGTCCGCAAGTTGTTGTGGAATCGTACTAGAATAGCCGAGGAACAAAATTGAAAGAATAATGTTATCTGTAGTAAGTATATTCCTCATGCAACGTGAGGAATTTATGGTCTTCCTTTTATATATTACACCCTAGGGTATTTTGTCCCCCTTAGGATTATTCACTTATTTAAAACCACCTACGTTAATGGATTTTATGTTCTCTCTCTCTCTCTCTCTCTCTCTCTCTCTCTCTCTCTCTCTCTCTCTCTCTCTCTCTCTCTCTCTCTCATTACGTGAAAAGATTTAATGAAACGAAGTTCATAGGATATATATATATATATATATATATATATATATATATATAGATAGGTAGATAGATAGATAGATAGATGGATGGATGGATAGATATATGTATGTATGTATATATATGTATGTATGTATGTATATATATGTATATGTATATGTATGTATGTATATATGTATATATGTATATATATATATACATATATATATATTTATATATATATATACATATATATATATATATATATATATATATGTGTATATATATTATATAAGTATAACATCGTCCTTTTAATATTTTCATGCCAACACACTTGGCTTCAGGCCATCAAAAAAATGAGCTTATGTTTCTCCAGCGCGACATATCTTTAATGCCCTGTCCACGCAGCCATTGCTTTGTTTCTTGCTTTTTCTTGTGTTTAGCATTCACCACATTGTTTTATTTAGACTACCTTAAAATATACATGGTAACTTTTAAAGACTCGCGGCAGCATACTGTTTTTTTTTTTTTTTTTTTTTTTTTTTGACACAAAATCCAAATAAAAGTTATGAAAGTATTTTATTAGAAGTTGCAATTTCAAGCTCCTAGTCGTAGTCCTTTGAGGGAGTGATTATTCGCTGCGACATATCGTCAAAGAACTAGATATCTGACGATCCCTACCCTTCTTTACTTTTAATCGAAGATTTAAAATAAAATCATAGAAGAGTCCATTTATAAATGCTCTGTTTCATTAATAGGATACGTACATGTATTACTTTTCTTATCAAATTTCTAATGACTCCATATAAAGGGTTTTTCATTCCAATTTAG